>NC_022028.1:19315378-19316398 GCF_000317375.1 Microtus ochrogaster | reverse complement strand
TATAGTCATGATTGTATTCATTCTATCAGATCTGTTCCTCTAGGAAACCCTAACACAATGACTTTGCTAGCATTCTTGTCAACAGAGAGATTCAGATGTCTGTTAGGAGCCCCAGAGCCTAACAACCTGCCATTCTCTCTGTGTGGCTGTGTCAGGCTCAGGATGTCATTGGTTAATGTGATTTTGAAAGGACAGCTACTTTCCAGCCAAGTTTCCTTTCTTTGAGAGAAGAGCTAAACCCTGTCTTCCTTTTGAAAAACCAGTTTGTTCTCATCCCTTGAGTGCCCTCTAGTGGTGTACATGAACATTGCTAAGAGGTCGCAGATAATCGATCTTATAAAAGGCCTTTTCCTAGTTCTTCCTGTTTGTGTCTCATGTGAGCTAAAGGTTTAATTTATAAGGATTGAAGAGTCCTGGGCTATCACTTCTGTACCGTCTAAAGGCCAAAGAGCCTTCTTCTGAAATCCTCAACGCTGTCTGTCTCTTGCAGAATATTTCTTATGCTTCTGCTATAACAATGATTTCATACAATGTTGTTTAAACAGAGGGTCTAAGGATATTTTGTCCCCTTGCTCCCATCAGAGGATGTTTTAAAGTGTCTGGAGGTCATTTGGCTTTCACATCTGGGTACCACTAATGGCATTTAGCAGCGAGCAGTGCCACCAAACAGCCTACAACTCATACGAAAGCCTCTCGCCCCCTCCTCCCAGCATCGATCCACCCACGTCATCATTGTTGGTTTTGTTTTGTTTTGTTTTTGAGATAGGATATCTCTGTGTAGCCCTGGCTATCCTGGAACCCATTCTGTAGACCAGGCTGGCCTCGAATTCACAGAGATCCAACTGCCTCTGCCTCCTGAGTGCTGGGGTTAAAGATGTGGGACACCACCACTCAGCATGGTATGTTAATTTTGTAGCCTGCTACTTTGCTGAAAGTGTTTATCAGCTGTAGAAGTTGCCTGGTGGAACTTTTAGGGTCACTAATGTATACTGTCATACAATCTGCAAATAAAGATACTTT
>NC_022028.1:19312479-19314573 GCF_000317375.1 Microtus ochrogaster | reverse complement strand
TATACCCCACAATGTCCTGTGTATTGTATCTGTTTTGAAGTCTACTTCGTCAGTGTTGAAATGGCTATGATAAACTTGCTTCTTAGGTCCATTGGCTTGGAATATCTTTTTCCAGTCTTTACCCTGAGGTACTGTCTATCCATGATGTTGAGGTTGTTTCTTGGATGCAGCAGAAGATGAATCCTGTTTTCACATTCATTCTGTTAGTCTGTGTCTTTTTACTGGGGAATTGAGATCACTGATATTGAGAGATATCAATGGCCAATGCTTGCTGGTTTCCTGTTATTTACTCACGCTGTTTGAAGGTCTTTTTCGTGCCCTTCGGGTATGTTGAAATAGTCAGGGCCTGCTGTGCTAGGATTACTGGCCTGTAGTTAAGACATACTGTTCTGGCCGTAATGGATTTTACTGGAGGCTAGGCACCAGGGTTTGGGATGATTGTAATTCTAGGCACTGATATCTGGTCTTGTCTTTGTAGGGTGACTGTTTTGACCCTTGGTTTTGGTTGCCTCCCTGGTTCTTAGGGGAGTCTGGTGACTGTGGGTTTCCTGCCAGGTATGGCCTCTGAGGGCTCTGGTTAGAATGTGTTTCTCCTGTTGGGAGCTGACATTTAGGAATAGAGATGGTGAACTGGAAGAGCCTAAAGGAGTTCCCAGGGGGAAAGCAGGGTGTGCCAGGATCTGTTTAGTCCCCTGTGAGTGGGGGTAGAGAATGAAGAGAGGCTGCTAGGGAGCTGGGAAATAGACTGCGGGGAGGGGGTTGGATTGGAGAAGAGGAGGGAGAGTGAAGACCTGAAGATGGTCGCCTGCTTCCCGGGGCAGAGACCTGCAGGTCCTCAGGGAATGCCTGAGGGCCTTGGAGGGTGACACAAAGGGATGGAGTGGTGAGGGAGGCTATAGGAGATCTGTATAATCTGCTGGAGATGGGGGCGGAGAAGAGGGGGAGGTCACAGGGGATGGTCTGCTGCAGAGCTGGGGGTGAGACTGGGGGCTGGATTTGAAGTGGCGTGGGGGGTGAGGGTCTGAGGGTCACCTACCTGCTTTCTTCTCTTCTGGATTTTGAATCAGGGAAACCAGGTTTGGAGAACTGGTAGCCACCATTAAGCAACCAATAAACATTACTTCAAACTGTTATACAGAATTGTTGGTGACTTTTTAAAATGCTTCATTGGTATAGGGGGTTCATTTTACCATGTTTTAAAATTTAGCTAATACAATTTAATCATCTCAAATAAAAATGAATTTAAAATATTTAAGTGTTTTCTACCCTGGAATTCCTCTAAATAAACCATAAAACAATTCACAGTACATCTCAATAACAATAATTCTTGTCTTTAACCCAAATTTTCACCTCTTTGAAATTTGTTTTTTTATGACTACAGGTATCTTAAAATAAAGCATGTTTGGTTTTACGTCAACCATTGGATTTTGTGGAGACACATCAGAGACCAGCTGTATGGCGTCTGTAGAACACATGGCCTTCCTGGTGGAGCAAAAGACTGGCCGAAGAAGCTGCATGCAGAGTCCATACTAATTGCTAGCGATGCATCAACCCAGAGAATGTCTGTCAAACACGCATGTGATATGGTTCCCTTGGAAATATGCATTTCTCAAAGCCCCAAATACTTCCCTGGACAACTAACATAAGATAATATAAGCTCTTATCATAGCAACAAAAGCATCTACCCTCCAGATCGGTCAACGTCCTCCACAAACAGCATGCATTATTACCATCGGTGATTCCCCATGATGCTGTTTGTTTGCTTTTTGGATGTAGCAAGCGCGTTGAGTGGAAATGCAATTGAAATAATACATTTACAAATACAAAAGGAGCAAAGTGAGCCTAAGGGATGATAACCGCATCTAACCAAGTGGTGATGATGTAACATTAAGGTGAATAGGATTATGGGAAAAAACAAAAACAAAAATCTTTTCAATATTAAGTTGTCCAAACACAATCCTAAAAGCCCCAAATCTCATTTTTGTTTGTTAAAATGATGCACCGAATTTTATAATAGACTCTTAGTCTGTGAAGCAGACGTACCTCCCAATATTCGTTGTCCAACGTGTACTAGTTACAAATTGTAATGTTAAA
>NC_022028.1:19307555-19312269 GCF_000317375.1 Microtus ochrogaster | reverse complement strand
GCCATAACATCATGTTTAATCAGCTGTGATGCTAAACTGCTTAATTTTAATGTGTTTATTTCCACTCTAACAGAAGGGAAGTGAATTGGAAAAAAATACTGCTTTAATAATGGCACAGGAAAAATGTCATTTTGTAAATCAACAAAAGATAAAATATTCTTTAGAGACTTTTCACTTGATGGCAGATTACCTGACTACTTTGCAATATGAAACTATATTTTTTCCTTTCTTCCTTCCTTCCTTCCTCCCTCTCTCCCTCCCTCACTCTCTCTCTCTCTCACTTTCTTCTTTTCTTTCTTTTTCTTACTTTTTTCTTCCAAGGCAGGGTTTCTCTGTGTAGGTCTGGCTATCCTGGAACAAACTATAGATCAGGATGGCCTTGAACTCAGAGATCTGCCTGCCTCTGCCTCCCAAAAACTGGGATTGAAGGTGTGTGCCACCATGCCCTGTGAGACTCTGCTTCTTGAGTGTGTAAAGTGATGTCAAAGCTTGGAGAGGGGGACCCCTAAAGTGCAGTGCACCCAGGAAGTACTCGGTAAAGGGTGCTTGATAACCGTGCAGTCATACAGAACAGTTATTCTCAATGAAATAAATTATGCAACATTTGCTACTTTTAATTAAATAAAATTTAACTCCATTGAAAACTATTGCACTTTTTATTGTTCTTGTTGTTTCTTAATGTATTGTATTCAGGGCAAACAAATTTTACTCTTTTAACCTCTTTTAGCCCTCAGAGTATAAGTTGTCTGATGCAATGCTCTGAATAAAGTTGGCTATTGCATGAGATTTCAGCCCACATCATTTATTGGCTCCATTCTTCCAGGTGTAAGTGGCACCCAAACAGGAAGATAGCATAGTTGGGATCCTCACAGGGGGAGGTGAGTGAGAATAACGGGGCAGAAACCAGGGAAGGCTTTGCCTTATATCAAGATTTTGCATCATTTTTTAAAGGAAGAGGGAACACAAGTATCCCAACTATTAGATTGCTTGCAAGTTATTTGTAATTACAATCCCTGGCTTCCAGAAGAAGGAACTTTAGATAAAGAAGTATGAGACAGTATCCGAAAAAAAAAATATTGAAAAGGCAGATGAAGGAGGGGTGGGGGGGATCCCTGTTCAATTTTTAGTCATTTGGCCATTAATTAGGACTGTTACCAGAAGTACTTAAGGAAGATAAAAAGAATATTAATCATGAGTAAGAGATAATTAATTCCTTGAATGAATATAAACTGGGTGATCAAACCTTTAAATTGGTAAAAGGGGCAAAAAAGAAGAAGGGTAGCTGACTTCAGGTCTAGTTATATTAAAATCATGCCAAGTTCCTGTAAGCCTTATGCTGATTTCATAGGGAGACCCAAAGATGTTAATGAGGAACAAGTCAAAGAGGAACAATTCAAGAGCTATTGTTAAAACAGCTGGCTTATGGTAATGCCAAGCAAGATTGCCAAGGAATAATCACGGGAGAGGGGAAATGTTTTGGACTTTCTGACAGTCATGTAGCAATGTAAGGACCTCCAAACAGAGCTTTAGAAACTATGCTGTTCAAAGACAAATGTCAGCAAAGTGTCTCAATTCCAACTGATCGGCCACTTAAGGAAACAATGTAAATTGCTCTTAACAAATGAATACTCAAAATCAGTGAGTTCCTGGTATATGCCTCAAACGCAAGAAAGGAAAACATTGGGCCAAGGAATGCTGATCTAAATATGGTAAGGATGGCAATACATTGCCTAGCAACAATAACAATACCAGTAAACAACAGGGAAACAGATTATTGCCCCCTCCCTTCAGGCCCTGCAAAATTAGAGGGCTTAAGTCTAGAAACAGTAACATTTGTGCCAGCTTCAGGTTGCAATCAACCCAGTTCTTTCCTTACAAGCTGCTGCTCAAGGAAGTACTACTGTTCAGATTCCTTGCCCTAAAGATGCCACCATTTCACCTCTTCAATGTCCTTTTAAGTTATATACAGAATATTGGGGACCTATACTGCCTAGCACAGTTGGACTTTCATTGAGTCACAGTAGTTTATCCATGAAAGGAATCATGGTTCACATAGGAGTCATTGATAAAGATTACGTTAGGGAAATTACAGTCATGATCCCAGGGCCCACTGATTGGCAATTTAAAACCAGAGGGAAAAAAATGGAGTTACTATTATTGCCTTATATAGCAACAGTGTAGTTCGTGAGGGAGGATTTTCAGTACATACAAAACTGCATCTTTTAGCACATTTGAAGGAAAATGATAAGCCATTGTTGGATTCAAAATTAAAAGTTTTACAGGATTAATGATTCCTGAAGTTCATGTCTTCTATCATAACCATAGAATAGCCTTCCCAATGGCGTGCTGTGGAGTTACATTCAATCCTAATAGGGTTGGGAACTATGAGCTGTAACAAGATTAAACAAAGTGAGTGTGCTACAAAATTCTAATGCATAGGTCTATGCTCTGTACGTTCAGTGTTTTGATTATTAGGTAGCCGGGAAAGTTTTTCTCCTGGTCCAATCCATTTGGTGTTCTGTAACCTTTTCATGTCTTTATAGGCATCTTCTTCTTTAAGTTAATGTCTTAGGGTTTACTATGGCTGTGAACAGACACGATGACCATGGCAACTCTTATAAAGAGAATAGTTATAAGATTCTGTTTATAAGAAGGGAGCTTGCTTACAGTTTCAGAGGTTCAGTCCATTGCCATCATGGCAGGGAGCATGGCGCCATGCAGGCAGAGGTGGTGCTGGAACAGAGAGTGCTACATCTTGCAACAGGAAATCAGCTGACTCCCTGGGTGGTATCCTGAGCATAAGAAACCTCAGAGCCCGCCCCCACAGTGACACACTTCCTCCAACAAGGCCATACTTACTCCAACAAGGTCACACCTCTTAATAGTGCCACTCCTTATGGCATTAAGGGGTCAATTACATTCAAACTACCACAGTTAGGAAATTTTTCTTCTATGATTTTGTTGAAGATATTTTCTGAACCTTTGAACTGGGATTCTTCTCCTTCCTCTATTCCTATATTCTTAGGTTCGGTTTTTTTTTTTTTTCATAATGTCCCAGATTTCCTAAATGATTTGTGTCAGGACTTCTTAGTTTTAACATTTTTTTTGACTGATGTATCCATTTCTTTTTTTTTTTTCTTCAGTGCCTAAGATTCTTTCATCTCTTGTATTTTATTGGTGAAGCTTGCTGTTTAGCTGGGAACCCCACTTTGGCCCCACCTCTCTCCAGACCCTGCCAAGTGGGGGTTCCTCCCATGAAGCTGCTCATAGAACTAGCCTACAGGGTATTTAAGACCTGGTCCCTAGGCCTGCTATGGGATTTCTCTCCTGCTTTCCCTGAGATCACCTGGGGGTGCTTTGCACAGATTAAACCTGGTCTTATTAATTCAGAGTGGTTTGCTTTGTTGCATTGGCTGAGAGATCCACAACCAGGGGATTCAAAATACTTATTACTTGCCTCTAGTTTTTATTCAAATTCTAAATTTTTCTTTTCCAGAATTCCCTCATTTTGTATTTTCTTTATTGCTTCTATTTCCATTTTCAGCTTTGTTTCCTTCACGTTTGCTTTTTCTTGACTTTCTTTAAGGGATTTATTCATTTCCTCCTATTGGTTGATTGTGTTTCCCTGGCTTTCTTTGACAGACTTATTCCTTTCCTCCATCTCTTTGTGTTTCCTGGATTTCTTTAAGGAATTTATTCATTTCCTCTTTAAGGACCTCTGTCATATTCATACAGTTGGTCTTAAGGTCTTTTTCTTGTGCTTCAGCAATGTTGGAATACTCGGTATCTGCTGTGGTAAGCTATCTGGGCTCTAGTGGAGACATATTTTTCTGGATGTTATTGATGTGCTTTTCATACTGGGGTATAGGCATCTGAGTTTGGAATGTTTTTAATTCTAGGTACTTGATATCTGGTCTTGTCTTTATTGGGTGGGTATTTTGTTCTTTGGTTTCTGTTTCCTCTCTGGATATTCAGAGAGTGTGTTGGCTGTTCTACTGTTGAAGGGTCCAAGGATAAGAATATAACATGTAGATTCCAAAAATAGGAATGTAGAAATAAAGAAATATAAAGTTGTAAACCTAGGAGAATGAGAAGAGACTGTCAGCAGCTTTCTCAGCAGCTTGAGGATTAACTATTAACAGTGGGTTATTTTGCTTTACCACCCATAGCTCTATTTACAAGGCCAAAGCATCTCTCTACAAACTGAGAGCTAGTCTATGAATATGAGTTGAGTCAACTTTTAGGAGGTAGATATATGACCTCTGAGTTGTACCATTATCCCTGCTATGTGAAACTGGCAGCATCAAAGGGGAGACCACAGGGCTTCAGTAAACACTATCTGGAAGTACCAAGAAAGACAATAGAATAAGAACAAACACTAGGGGGCTGGAGAGATGGTTCAGAGGTTAAGAGCATTGCCTGCTCTTCCAAAGGTCCTGAGTTCAATTCCCAGCAACCACATGGTGGCTCACAAACATCTGTAATTGGGTCTAGTGCCCTCTTCTGGCCTGCAGGCATACACACAGACAGAATATTGTATACGTAATAAATAAGTAAATAAATAAATATAAAAAAAAGAACAAACACTAGTTTAACTTAAAAACCTCTGTTAGCCAGGTGGTGGTGGAGCACGCCTTTAATCCCAGCATTCGGGAGGCAGAGGCAGGTGGATCTCTGTGAGTTCGAGGCCAGCCTGGTCTACAAGAGCTAGTTC
>NC_022028.1:19302770-19307215 GCF_000317375.1 Microtus ochrogaster | reverse complement strand
TTTATTAGACTTTGGTGGTCTGTCCCCATCATTGCGCCACCCCCTGGACCCAACATTGTCCTGTTTGTCTGGTGTGTTGGGCAGGGGGGTGGGTGGGATATGCTAGCTGGTGTTGAAGGCTGGGGGTAGGAGAAGCCAGAGAGAGGTCTGAGGGATCAACAGCTTTGGAATGGGGGGCCTGCAGATGATACTCTGTTGCAGCACTGGGGGTGACCTTGAGAATAGGGTCTGGCAGGCATGCCTTCTTGTTTCTGTAATTAAAAAGAAATCTGATAAATGGAAATTGTTGATTGACTTACAGAATGTTAATGCCACCATGTGGCCAATGGGAGTTTTTGCAGTCTGGCTTACCTATGCCTTCAGTTATTCCTAAGGACTGGCTTTGGATAGTTTTGAATTTAAAAGATTGCTTTTTTACTATACATATTCATCTTGATCATTATTCCATAAAGATAATGGAAAAATTATCTAGAAAAATCGTCAGAATCAACAAAGTCCCATGTTCTCCAAAAGCAACCTGTGGTAATGAGAGGCAGACAGGCAGGATTCTTTCCCTGCTTATGTTGGAAGTGACTGGGTACAATTCACTTTTCTGTTCCCTCACTCAGTCAATAAGAACGTCAGCTCTGCTGTCAATGGACTATGGTATCTCAAAGCGTAACAAGCTTCCCTACTGTGTACCAACACTATGTAGGAAAGGTGTTGTTCCTTTTGGAGACAAGGCCGCACATGCGCAGAGAATACAGCATCCCCCTGGACTACAGATCCCAGCTCATTGGAAAGCCACGCATGCGCAGGACATTCTCCCAGACGCACCTGGATACCCCCTTTAAAAACGGGGGACGCCACAACTCACCCCTTTCCCTTTCGTCTCTTCACCCCCGTCCCTCACCTGTCGTTACCCCCCTCCCCATTAAAGTTCACCCACGTGGGACTGCCGTGTGTCTCGTGTTTTCTCTCCAACCCCGCATCCAACTCTGCAGAAAGAATAACAAAAGGCTCTAGAGCCTGCGGGGCAGGCCTTCCCTCATGCTTATATTTTTTACTATATGGATGATATCCTGTTAGTTCCCTCTGAGGAAGAACTACAATCTATATATTTCATGACTCAGGATATGCTACATAAAAATGTTCTTATTATTATACCTGATAAAGTACAAAGATCAAACTCGGTGCAGTATTTGAGACAACTAGTTATTAGAACAAATGTTAAACCACACACAAAAAAAATGTCCGTTAGACTATTTAAAAAACAACCTTCAGACATTATTAAAGATTACTAATTGGCTGCATTCTACTTTGGGAATACCTAAGCAGTAGCCGATCTATTTAAAACTCCAGAAGGAGAGACAGCACGGGATAACCCTCATATATTGGCTTGAGAGGCAAAGGAAGAACTACAGCTATTTGAATCCAGACTAAAAGAGGCATTTGTGTATTGTGTGTATTCTTCACTGCCTTTAAAGTTATTTCCCCCGCTAAGTTGTCTCCTATGAGAATCAAAGCAAAGCAGATCGATTTTAGGAGTGGATTTGTTTTCATAAGAGCCATAAAATACTTAAATACATAAAATACTGCTTACCTTACTCTTCGCGCTCAATTAGGAAGTCAGGGCAGGACCCAGGGTCAACAATTACGTGGAGTTGGTCCTTGCTGTATCATATTATCTTTAACAATCGGTTTTAAAGTGTGTTACAGAACTCTTTGGATTTTAAATTTTCATTTGCAGATTACTATAGAAAATCTCCATCCAGCTGCTAAACTATGGGATTTTCTCAAACAAACTGAATTTGTGATTATAAAACCTGTTCAACCTTCTCCCATGCTACAGGCAAAGACTTATTTTATCAATAGCTCGTCTGGGGACATAGAAAGGGTTCGTGGTCCAGATATTCATCATCTACTAGTGCTTCTTTTTCCCCAGCCCTACAGATGGAGCTCGCTGTTTTGATTTGTCTCTTACGGTTGAGTCATAGCCCCTAAGTACCATTTCAGAGTCTGCTTATGTTGTAGGAGTATTTCCAGCAATAGAAGCTACTTTAATTTTTGCCTTCATTTCCTGATGTGCTCCAATTACTACAGGAACTACAATATCTGGTTAAAACCTGCACACATCCTTTGTTTATCACTCATACTCATGCACACTCTAACCTCCCTGGTTTTATTGCAGAAAGAAACAAGCTGATGCATTAACCTGTCCTATTTTTACTTCTCCAGAGCAGACACATCGACACCTACACACTAACACTAAGAGACTTCACGTACAGAGAATGCCCCATCCCACTTAGACAAGTGAGACAGTTGTGCAGCAATGTCGTATTTGTGCCCCCTTATACTCTCATAGGTCCTTATGTTGTGGTGACCCCAACCATAAAATTATTTTTGTTGCTAGTTCAGAACTATAATTTTGCTACTGTTATGAATCATAATGTAAATATCTGTGTTTTCCGATGGTCTTAAATAACTCCTATCAAAGGGGCGGTCAGTCGGTCAACCCGCAAAGGGGTCATGACCCACAGGTTGAGAACCATTGGTATAGGCAGCATATCTATGTTTGTGCTTTTAAGACTTCCTAGACTGGTTGTTTTTTTATTGGTTTGACACAAACTTGGGCTACCTAGCAGAGAGAAAAACACGCCAAGAGTTACTTCCATAGATTGACCTGTGGGCTGTCTACGGGGCATTTTCTTAATTAAATATTGATGTGAGTGGGCCCAGCGTACTGTGGATGGTGCCAGTTCTGGGCTGTATAAGAAAGCAAGCCGAGCCATAGGAGCTAGCCAGTATTCTTGCACAGCCTCTGCTTCCGTTTCTGCTTCGGGTTCCTGCCTTGGGCTTCTGTCCTGACTTCCATGAGTGGTGAATTGGGACCTTACGGCTGTAAAATGACATAAACGCTTTCCTTGCCAAGTTGCTTTTGGTTGTGTTTATCGCAGCCCCTGCTGGAGGATTGCTGCTGTTGGGTACCAAGCAGTCTGCAGAATCCTTGGAATGCGCTGCAGGAAACAACAGATAGATGGCGCTAGAGTTCGATCCACTAGCAGACCTCAGCTGATGGAGACTTATTCTTGGCTACATGGACAGACTGTCTTTCTCTGCCAGAGATGAACCTTCTACCGAACGAACTCTGGCTTGCCAGAGGCCAGCCCTCCTCCCCACGCCACAACACTCCATCTCTAGACCTCCAATCACTCACAGCCTGAGACACACCACACCGAGGCTTCCTGATATATAATATTGTTCCTTGTTCTTAGTCCCTTTCCCACGGTAGCTCATCTTTTAGAATTAATTTATTCTTTTACAATTTCATACATGTACATAATGCATTCTGGTCACACTCTACCCTCTCCCAGATCAACTTTTCCCCCCCAGACCAAGCTCCAATCCCACTTTCAAGTCTTTTTGGTTTTGCTTCATGACCTACTGGATTCAAGCAGGACCACTCACATGGGCATGGATGTTAAGTTATTTGCTGGATGGCTCAGTTTTTAATCATAGATGTTCTCTCAAGATGACACTTGTGACAGGGCCACAGGTATGGGTCCATTTCTATCTTGACTAAAGGTCCGAGAGTTGGAACTTCTGTTCCTTCAAGGTTATTGTCAACAGGTGTGGCTAATATCCAGACCTGGTATTTCAGGTCTTAAGAAGCAGATTTGTTTCTACCTCAAACAAAAGTCTAAGGATCCAACTAAATTCCTACTCTCTTAGGGAGATAACTATGGATTTCACCTAGAGAGTGGTTTGCCTACAGAATGTGTTAGTCTAGGGTGTGAGCGTTACTTGTCTTGTTCTAGCAACAGAATGATTAACTAAGAATGTAGCCCGTAATCCTTCAACTGGTCTGTACAGTCCTTGTATCATGTTAATGCAGGTTTTTTTTTTATCTTATTCTTATTTGGGGTCAGGGTATTTAAGCAAATGGAAATTAAACGCCAGTGACTTTAGTATTCCCTTGAACTCCCTCCCGATACAATCTTATGTTCCTGTCTCTTATTTCTCCTATATCTATGTACCTTTTGCCTAATAATCCTAATCCTCACGCTCCTACCTTGAAATGTGCGAACCCGCGGCTAGGAGCCCAGCAGAAGTCACCCCGACAAGGTGGCTTACGGCACACTTGCAGAAGTCACCCCGACAAGGTGGCTTACGGCACACGTGGCCACTGTCCACCGAGTTGCGTAGGATGAGATGATGGAATTCTTCTCCCCTGCAGTCCCCCTCATTATCTCACCAAAACCTGCAACTGGACTGAGATGGATTTGTGCGGATTTGTGCAGTGGCTTCTCTTCCCCCCCACCGGGAAGCGATGCAGCTAAAGCTGTGTTTGGCTTGCTGTGATGACTGTCTTTTCTCTCCTTCCTTTCCCGGTGGAGTCTTCTGGGCCTTTTAGGTATAGGATCAGGTCTTCTTTCTCTAAGTAGGAATTCTTTTTTTTTTTTTTT
>NC_022028.1:19300642-19302020 GCF_000317375.1 Microtus ochrogaster | reverse complement strand
GGTATATTATATTTTGTATCTTGTAAGTTGTAATTTGTAGATCTGTTGGGCTAGATATCGCTTATTTTCTTATTTACTGGCTCTTTCTTGTGAGTTTAATCACCAGTGGAACACAGAAAAAGAAAATAAATCACCATTGCAACAGCTTCAAAGCAAACCAGACACACAGAAAGGCACTGAAGATAAAGAGAAGGGGATGCTGGGAAAGCTCGAGGAATGCTGCCTGCGTTGCTCCTGATCCGCATTCAATCCCCAGCACACGTACAGATAGAAGGAGATAATTGACTATACAAAATTGTCTCTGTACCCCCACTCACACAGAGTAGCATGCACATCCCCCTACCTCACTCACAGCATCCGTACAAGTATAAAATAAAGTTAAAATTTTTTAAGTAGGGAGAGATATAGGGCCCATGGCTCTACCCCTCCTCTTGGGGTTAATCTGGAGCAGTTTGTTGCATTTTCCAGCTAAACATCCTGTTTGTTCCTGTGCTCCCTCTGCACCCCTGGAGGTTAGCTATTAGGGCATTGTTTACTCCACCTTGGGCATGGTAATTTCCCACCTCTCTGGGGGGAATTTCATTGTGCAGTGGCTAGGTGTATAAGGTTTTTCCTAAACTTGAATAAACCACAGTCGGCTTATCTCCTTTCGAATGACCCAGGTCTCTTGTGTGTTCTTTTAATCTCCAGGCCCTTTCCCCTGCTCCTGAGTGGTACAGTGGTGCGCGAACTGTACCATAGAGAGTAACGCAGGTGTTACAGAGAGATAGTGAACCACAAATAATCATGGAAATAAGATAGCAAAAAATACTGTAGAAATATGAAATTCAAAATAAAAAAGTGGCTGGGTGTTTTCAGAGGTCTTTTTTTCTTCTTCTAAGGATTCTGATGGGATTTGATAGGATTTGCTGTAGCAGTCTGGATCATTTGGGGGTGCAGGGATAGGAGATGTAACTTTACTGTTTTGAGGTGCTGGAGATAGAATTCAAGGCTGTCCTAAGTGTTGGGCAAGCTGTACCCCAGCCTTTGGAGGGTTTTGTGGTGGGAGTAACAGAAATGCCCAAGAGGCATCATTTGTGTAATGTGGCGATGCGTTAGGGCCTGTTTGCCTGTTGTTGCTCTTGGATGGAATATTTCTTCAGCGAATTTTCCCTATAAATATTTATTATGACAGGGACGTGGTTGAAAATCACTAGATTCCAAGTTGACTTACGCTGCTTTTTCTTAATATATATATTTTTCACTAAATAAATAAATAAATTAGAAAAATATCAATAAAGGTACAAATATTACTAATAATGAGTAAAATAAAGGAGAGAGGCTAGGAGAAGGGGAAAAGGTAAGGCAAAGTTGAATTTTTTAAAAAGAAATAATATAG
>NC_022028.1:19298713-19299549 GCF_000317375.1 Microtus ochrogaster | reverse complement strand
TATAACAAAGAAAGCCATCTCAACAGGGATCAAGGAAGGGGGTATACAGGTGTGCACAGGAGGGATTAAGGGAAAAGATGGAGTTAAAAACAAAATTTAAATTTAAAAACAGTTACGAATTACCTGGAAAAAAGAAATGAGGTGAAACCTGGTCTCATGGGACCTCAGTACCACTGGGTTACAATTCCCCTTCATCACGCCTGACCTATTTCAAATACAAATGCTCTGGGTTCAGTCTAGCAACTCTGGCCCAAACCACAGGTCTCCTGTCCAGTCTGCAGTACTGGACACACTGTCTCTTCTCCTTGACACTCCTGCTCAGAAACAAACACTTTAGTATCTCACGCAGCTTTTCTGAGCAGATGTCTTTTTTTTTTTGTATCTGAAACTGTGATTACAGAGTTCTCATGTACAGATTTTTGGCTCTCTGTGTATTTTATCTTTCTTCTGCTTTTGCCTATGCTGGTATATTTTTATTATTCAAGGTTGCTGGAAGATTTGTAACTATTTTCAACTCTTGCAGGAATGTCACATTCTGTAATTCCAAAAATCATGAGAAACCAAGAGAAAAAAAAAGTGTAAGAAACATTTTTGAAGAAATCCAAGCAGCAATAAAATCTGTCTGGGCCTGGCAATAGACACAACCTTGTAATTAATAATGTATGGTCAGGGAACCTTAGATTGTTATACTAGGTTACAAATGGAATTTGGACTCAGTTTATTTTAAATGATTTCATAGACTTGTTATGGTGCTTCGTCATGATATTGATGAAGGAAATAAAACAAAGGGAACGTAGCAAATAGGAGAAAAATGTGAAGAAAATTTAAGTGTGGGG
>NC_022028.1:19287520-19297385 GCF_000317375.1 Microtus ochrogaster | reverse complement strand
AAAAAAATAAAAAAAATAAAAAAACATGATTGACAGAAAAAAAACAAAAAACAAAACAATAGTCAAAATTCAGTACACTGATATAAAACTAGAATACAGTCCTCTGTAACGCCTGTGTTACTCTCTACGGTACAGTTCATACACCACAGTACAGTTCATGAGCTGGGCAAGGGCCTGGAGATGAAAAGAACACAAAAGAGGCATGGGTCATTCGTGAGGAGATAAAGCAGAATGCCATTATTCAAGCTTAGGAAAAGCCTTATATGCCTAGCTGCTGCACAATGGAATTTCCCCCAGGCACGTGGGAAATTACCACGCCCAAGATGGGGTAAACAAAGCCCTATAGCTAACCATGGGGGGGCGGCAGGAACAAATAGGATGTTTAGCCAGAAACTGTCCTCAAGATGAGGCCCTACAGTCCTCTGTTAAAAAAGAACAAGGTTTTCCATCCACATCACTGCTTCCTAGACACTTTGCATTATCATGTGAGTCCAATCTCCAGAAGGGACCCCCAAAGAGCCCCATACGTTTGCCTCGCCGTTAGTCTCCCCACCAGCCTAATAACCAAGAGACCAAACGGCATCCTGTGAGCCTGACCTCAGATAGACCTTGATGGAGGAGTGTCAGCAGGGGTGGGCTTTAAGATTTCAAACATCCACCATTCCAGTTTGTGCTCTTGGTTGTTGTCTCAACAAGTAAGCTCTCAGCTGTTGCTTCAGGGCCATGCCTGCCTGCTGTCATGGTTGCTTCCGGCTACGATGGTCATGAACTCACCCTCTGAAGCTGTAAGCCAGCCCCCGATTAACTGTTTTCTTTCATCAGCTGCCTTGGTCATGGTGTAGCGGTTTAAATGAAACCACGGAGGTTTTTATACCTAACTCAGTCAGGTGGGCCAACTGGTGAAGACCTCATCGCCTGATCCTCAATGAAGGCCAGGGCAATGCGTGCACAGGAAGTAGGGTTGATAAACAATCCTGACACAGCTCCCAGAAAGCTCAAATCAGAAGGGCAAGAAAAAGTCACTAGCGGGGAAGAGCAGCTGGAGGCCAGGACTCCAAATGGTCCCAACATGAGGGAAGGGAAACACAGTTGGTAGGAATGTAAACTGGTACAGCCACTATGGAAATCAGTCTGGCAGTTCCCCTTAAAGTTAAGAATAGGTCTATCACATGATCCAACTATACCACTCTCAAGCAGATGCCCAAGTTGGACTGTAAATCCTACCTCAGGGATATTTGCTCATTCATGCTTTATTCACAATAGCCAGGAAATGAAAACACCTATATGACTATCAAGCAATGATAATAATAATGGATAATGAAAATGTTATTCATGTACACGATGAATATTATTCAGCTATTAATAAAAAAATTTAAAACAGAAGATAAATGGGTGGAACTTGAAACACAATGTGTGATATAACTCAAATCTGGAAAGATCAATATCACGTTTTGTCTTGTGTGGATGCTGGCTTTGAATTACAGATATGTGTGTTTCATTTGATAATCCTTAGCAGTCAAGAAACTAATAAGGGATTGGGGAATCTTTCAAGAGAAAGAATATAGTGATATAAAGGAGGAAAAGAATTAATGGCACAGGAAAGTTTATAGTGGGGGATGAGAGGGCAGGACAGAAAAAGCAGGATGGGGAGGTAAAAATAACTCTAAAGGTCTTTTGAAAAAGTCAGAAAGAAACCTATTATAGAAGCTTTCTAAATTACATATATATATGTTTATATATATATGAGTTTAAATGGACTCATTCTATAATGAAGGGGGGGTATTGTGCCTACTAGATACAATAGGTTAGCAAATAAAAAGCCCAGTGCCATGTAGTGGGATATTTGTACACTGTATGAATATGTATTGCTGTGATTGGTGTAAAACAAAATCTGAAGCGCTAATAGCTAGGCAGGAGAGCTAGGTGGGACTTCCGCGCAGGGAGGGGGGAAGTAGAAGAGGAATCCAGGCAGTGAAACAGTTGCCAGCCAGATGCAGAGGAGGCAGGATGTGCAGGAAGAGAGGTGAAAGTCATGAGCCACGTGGCAACATATAGATTAACAGAAATAGGTTAATTTAAGTTATAAGAGCTATTTAGAAACAAACCCAAGCTAAGGCAGAGCTTTCATAATTAATAAGAAATCTCTCGGTGTCATTATTTGGGAGCTGGCTGGTGGGACAGAGAAAGATTCCTTACAGTACCAGGAAGAGGCCATCTCTTTGAGTTATTGTCCAATGAGGTCTCAGATATCCTCAAACATTACAGAATATCACCATTGTGCTTGGTCACCCCGCTGACCCCCTGTTGCTGAAGACTTCGCATATCTGAGTCATAGAATGTGAAGATATCAAGCTGGGACTGACCTGGAAGCCTCATCTCTACTGACTGGCTTTCAGAGTTCTGGAAGGTGCTATGGCTGCCAACCAGCGGAGCAAAAGAATCATTGTTCTTCCTCAGTTGTGAGCCCTATGAACTCCAATGACAACCTGCCTGGCAAGATAAGCCCACCGTTGCAAAAGTGACATGAATCTTGTCTGAGTAAGCAAACACTCTCTGATTGAATTTGAGGAAACCGAGCCACAAGAATGACCCAATTACTATTATTGGGGCCAATAACCTGGGCTAGATAGGTCCTAGACTCTAGCGGAGAACCTACCTCTATTCTGAGGAAGGGGCATAGATTTTGATCAACTCCTAATGACTTATCACTGGATCCATAGATTGGTGCATCTTTCTCCCATTTAGTCTCTCTGCCTGGAAGCCCCCCCTAGTCTCTCTGCCTAGCTATTGGTCATTCAGTTCGTTATTAGATCAATCAGGTGTTTTAAACAGGCAAAGCAATACAACGTTAGAGAGTTGAACAAATGCAACATAAAAGAATGCAGCATATCTTTGCATCATTAAACAAATATTCCACTGCAGAAACAAATGCAATGCATCTTTAACTAATATTCTACAACAGAGACCCATCAGGAATGAAGGTATGAGTCACTCCTCCAGGAAAAGAGCCAAGAGCTGCTGAAGGGTTTGCTGAGGGTGGAGGACATTCAGAATGGGTAGTAGAAGAAGGTAGCTATAAATACCAGCTAAGGTCATGTGACCAGTTACAGAAAGGAGGATAATAATTGGCTTGAGTGCTTCTGTCTTGCTTTGTTAAGAATATGTTTGTAAAGATTTGTGTTTTCTTTTCTCAATTTCTTTATCATGTAATATAGCATCAGTTAAGAGAGTGTTGTGGTTATCATATTTAAGTTTTGAGATACCAAAAGAATGTCCCTCAAGGAACATTGTCAGCTATTCTAAAATTTATAATGCATTTGCAGTAGTATGCAGGAAAGTTTGTTCGGCTAGCTGGACAACAGTGAGGTTCAGCAGTCAACAAAAACATCTGGTATTTCGATCAACAGACTGTCATCCTTAACTTAACCAGCCTTGGTTACTCCACCAACATACAGAGCAAGGACACTAGACCCACAAGAAGGATCTGCATTCTTTTTCAACCTGAAAAAGTTACCAAACAAAAAGATTTATGGGTACTTCTTCCCTTAAAAAGATTATATTCTTTCCATTATGGAAGCTATATTTCTTGTGAAAAGAATGATACTAGCTAGGTAAGGAGTTAGATACAGGGTAACCTGTTTCGGGGAATCTGTAACTGTGTTTCAGGAGCTCTGTCTCCTGTTATTCAGAATGAGCCTGTAAAGTTAAACTTCTCTGAAGCCAGAGTTAGGCTGTTCCCACCATATCAGAGGCTAGAAGGCCAACGCACTCTCCCAGCTGCCCACACAGATGACTAATGAAGGAAGCCCTGTATCCTCAAAAGATCCTGACTTTATTTCATCACCAAATACACTGGAATTTTTATTCTCAGACTGTTGTGGACTTTTCTAGAGGATTGTGGGAAGAAATAATGTAGCAGCCAGACTCAGTACACCATGACTTGGAAGGGAAAATACTTTCTTTATCCTATGACTATGACCCATCTCATAAATATTCATGAAAATTTCTTTAAATTCTGCAATGCAGAACCTATTAGGCTGTTATCCTAATCCATCTTTGGGACGCCTAAATATTTTCTTTGGAGTATGTGTTTTGTTTTGGTAAATAAACTTCTGCTTAACTATAGACTGAATTCTCCTTCTTTCCTTCCTTCCTTCTTCCCTCCTTCCCCCCTCCCCTCTCTCCCTTCCTTTCTAGAAAACAAGAATGGAGACCCAGTAATTGAACTAATTTTCCACTCTCAAACAAGACTGACTATAGAACCACCTGACCCAACTCCTTTTTAATTTCCTAAAATAAATTCCCAAGTTTTATCCATAATTTTATGTTTTTCTTTTCTCCTTTGCTATACCATGCTAAATTAACTTTCTGTTACGTAGCTTCTAAACATGTTCTTATTAAATGGGGCAGCCAGGAAAAAAATCACATTAATATTTATGTAGGTTTTCTATTATTCTCTCTCTGGTCCATCCGCGAGATTCAATACTTGCTAGCACTGGGAGATATTAGATGTGAGAAAAGAGACTAGGTTAAGAGTGCATCATGTCTTGAACTTGACCTAAAATTATTCATTCCATACTTCCATCCAAAATGTCAAAGAGAAAAAAGGCAACAAAGTGTTTCTGGTCACCAACCGTCTGGCCCGAAACAAAGACCACTGGGCTTTGCTTTTTTTTTTTCTTTTTTTTTTTTTTTTTGGTTTTTCGAGACAGGGTTTCTCTGTGGCTTTGGAGCCTGTCCTGGATCTAGCTCTGTAGACCAGGCTGGTCTCGAACTCACAGAGATCCGCCTGCCTCTGCCTCCCGAGTGCTGGGATTAAAGGCGTGCGCCACCATCGCCCAGCCTGGGCTTTGCTTTCTTAAAGGTCTGAAAAAGGTTAACTGACTTTACTAGGTCTGTTTCCCACTGGTCCCCTTATGCCCATACGTTTGAGTCCCATTTTCCAAGAAATTAACCAACCAGCTCAGCCTAGCCTGGAGAGAGAAACCTGGACATGAATCACCACCCGCAGCCCTATAAGACCTAAATAGCAATACCTTTAGTTTACAGGAACCCCTGTCTGGAAACCTGTGCACAACAAGGAAGCCACTTTGGGAGACTACTGCAAGAATTAACGACCTCTCAGAAATGTCACATAAGCTCTTGCATCTGCCACCCTTGCCAAGATGCTAAAGGAAAAAAAAATCCTCCATTTTTCCATCCGCCCCGCTTGTTGCCAGGGGAGCTCTTTCCCTGCCAGTGTCTCCCAAGTTAAAGGGGGCAGCAGAATGAGATTTCGCGTGGACTCAAAACTCTATCAGGCTCTCGCCACCTCCTCCCCCATCTTCCGGAGCTGCAGGTGAGCGCCAAGCTCCAGGTCCTCGCCTGCTTTCCCGGCCACGCGGTCGGCGGCCTCGAGACCGGTGGGAACTACAACTCCCAGGATCCTTCGCGGGGCGGGAGGAAGGCGGGGAGCGTACAAAGCGGCGTTGGAAGCTAGCGGCAGCGAGGCCGCGCTTGGGGTCTAGCGGCTTGGCGTCCCCGCGGCCTGAGGCGTCATCTGCGTGGGCGCTCACGCAGGGCGGGTCGCGCGGCGCAGGGCGAGAGGGAAGTCGTGGCGGCGGCGTCGGGAACAGCAGCAGCGGCGGGAGCGTGGTGCTGACAAGCCGTGGGAGAAATGGGCGACCCAGGGCCGGAGGTGAGTGGTGGCGGCCCGGGCCTTGGCTCGGCCGAGCCCGACCCCGAAGGGTTTGTCTTCTAGGCCGAGGGCCTCAGCTGGGATGCGGCCTGGGGCGATTGCTGGGCCTCCAGGCCTGGTGCCCATCTGCGTGGAGCCCTCAACAATGGCGGTCCGGCCGCCCCCAGCCCCTGGTCGCGCTAGCTGTAGCAGCCGCAGCCCTGAGGGTGAGAGACGATTAGAGGTGGGCTGCCCTTGTTTTCCAGCCTGCGTCCCTGAGCCTGGAGGTTTTGAGCCTGCAGCCCCGCTCTTGGAGAAGGCGGGGAGGGGGATTGTGGCAGCTCGCCTGGGAGGCTAGGTCTCTGCAGTTCCCAGACGCCTTAGCAAAACCCGCCTCCATGCAGTTCTGTGAGCCGGATTTGTGCGTGCTCGTGCTGTTCCCGCAGGGGCTTTTGTCTTAAACTCGTTCCTTTGGAAAAAAAATTCTGCCTACCGGTGTGTGACTGAATAGATAAGCGTGTTTTGGCTTTTGTTTATAGATAATAGAATCTGCCCCACCAGCTGGGCCTGAGGCATCTGAGTCAACAACGGACGAAAATGAAGATGACATTCAGTTTGTTAGTGTAAGTAGAACCCTTGAAAGCGTGTGGTAAGCCATTGTGTGCTTAAACCAGGCATGGATGTCACCTGCTGCCACACAATGGTGCACAGGACGTCTACCTGAAGAGCTGCCTGAAGGGATACCTGAACAATTTCAGTAGACTTCACAAAGTGGGTGGCCTAAAGAACTGTCATGCACGTAACGGGCCCCTTCCAGATCTTAAGTCTATCCATTCTGTACTGTGGACATTTTCTGTTTTGATGTAGACACACAGGATGGGTGAATGCTGAGGAGGTAGGAAAGGGCTGTAAAGAGGGCAGCATCTCAGGGCGGTGTATCTTCTAAGATTGCTCGAGGAGGTCCCTAACTTCTGAGGTCATCTTGTTACAGCACTGTACAATTGTTGGTCACAATGAGGAGTCCTGCATCAGTCACCTGGAGCATGGCTGTGGTTTTCTCCCTTTATACCTTTGGAGACAGTAGTCTGCCAGCCTTGTGAACCGGCAGGTTCCTGGGTCCACTCCAGATCTGGTGAATCAGAAATTCAGAGTGGAGCCTAGGTATTGTCATTTTGGCCATTTGGATCTCTCTACACTTTATCAAGTGATGATTAAGGGGAAGATAAACAGCTTTGGGTGATTGCCACCTAGAGAGGTTAAATTTGTATATTGACTATTCTTTTTGGGGTTTGTTTTTTTTTTTGTTGTTGTTGTTTTTGTTTTTCGAGACAGGGTTTCTCTGTAGCTTTGGTGCCTGTCCTGGAACTAGCTCTTGCTGACCAGGTTGGCCTCGAACTCAACAGAGATTCACCTGCCTCTGCCTCCCAAATCCTGGGATTAAAGGTGTACGCCACCACCGCCTGACTGTATTGACTATTCTTAAAGAACTAGTTAGCCAGAGAACATCCCTGCTCTTTACACTCCTGAAATGCTATAGATAGCTACAGCTTGTTATAAAATCTGTATAGTTCTTTATTGTTCTTGTGACACATATATGGAAGTTTTGGCTAGCTGTAAAATAGTGACTACTAAAGAATATCCTACCCGACATTGAACCATTGTGGCAATCCATTGTGTATGTATGGTGTTTTCTGGGGTTGTTGTGAGGGGAGCCCTCAGAGTTAATTTCTTGGCAGTTTTCCCATTGAACACTGCAGTCTGTCCTTTTCATTTGAACTTCGAGGATCTGGAGTGAGGTTTGGGGATACATTGACTTGTTTCTTTCTTCCTAGCGGACTGAAGTATTTTGGAGAAAGGAGAATGTTGGTAATTAATCCTACCCCTCCAACATGTGTTTGATAAAGGCATTTATGACTCGTTAAGACAGATATTTCATATTCTCGAAGGGTAACTCTTCATTATAAAATACGGCCTTCTGAGAAATTGATAGAGCATGTAACGAGTAAGGTTCTAAAAGTAAATTGTAGCCAGGCTTAAATCCCGGCCCTCACGGAGGCAGAGACAGGTGTATCTACAAAATGAGTTCCAGGATAGCCAAAGATAGAGAGACCCTGTCTTGTAAACCCGCCCCCCCCCCAAAAGGTAAATTGTTCATATCTTGTGAAATAAAATAGTTTCTAACTAGTTAATTAGGGTATTTATTGATGTGAATTTTAAAAGTAATATTTAAATTTTATTTTAAATGCACAGTTATTTCTATGTTTACATCAAGGATAAAGAATGTATAACATATAAAACTTTGTGTATGCTTGTAAGTGCTATCACTTAAATGATGATTAGCGATAGCTTAATTTTACTTGAAGATCCATTTAGAACCCCAGAACTGGAGAGGCCATGCAGAAGGATCTTGAATTGGAAGGCAGTCTGAGCTGCTTCCTTAGGAAGTTCTAGACCTGCTGTGTGCTGTATAGTGAAACCCTATAAAAAACAAACAAACAAACAAACAACAAAAAAAAAAAACACTGCTACTAACAGGACAAAACGTATCCAGAAACAGAATCTTGTCTTTTTTTAAGATTTATTAATTTATGTATACAGTATCCTGCCCCTGCAAGCCAGAAGAGGGCACCAGATCTCATTACAGAGAGGTTGTGAGCCACTATGTGGTAGCTGGGAATTGAACTCAGGACCTCTGGAAGAGCAGTGCTCTTTACTGTTAAATCATCTCTCCAGCCCCAGAATCTTGTGTTCTTTGTAACACAGTTCTGTTTCTCTGGAAGTTCTTATCTAGTAAAGAAACCAGGTTTCTGTCTGAGTTTTTCAGTATAAACAACATAATGTAATGTCTTGATTTACTTGGTTTTGATTATTCGCTTTAATTTATAGCGAAATTATGGTATGTATTTCTGTGCGACTGTTAAAACTGCACAGGAGTAAACTGCCATCGGACAGGAGACTCTCTGTGATATGAAGGCTAAGACACACCGCATACTTAAAGAATCTAGATATGGAGATGCAAAAAGGAATCCTTTGTTTAACTTTTGTTGAAATATTCAGGGAAGTACTTGGTTCATAGGTGTCCTTGTTTGATATTTGCAATGGTGATAAATTTAAGATTTTAAAAAAGATGTATTTACTTAATGTGTGACTGTTTTGCCTGTATATATGTACAGCACCACTTGCATACCTGGTGCCCACAGATCAGAAGAGGCCCTCTGATCTTCCGAGAACTAGAGTTGTGGATGGTTGTGAGCCACAATGTGGGTGCTGGAGCCCAGATGTGACCCACATTACATGATCGTTGAGAATACAGTCTGGGTCTTCTGCAAGAGCAGCAAGTGCTCTTAAGTGTTGAACCTTCTCTCCAGTTCTCTCAGTGCAATATATTTTTATAAGTGGTGCTTGTACCGGTAAGTTTTTATTGTCAGTTTGACATAAATTAGTCAAGTAGGAAGAAGGAGCCTCAGTTGGGGATTGCATAGATTAGCTGGCCTGTGGGCATGTCTGTGGGGCATTTTCTGGATGGTTGGTTAATGCAGGAAGACCCATCCTACTGAGTATTATGTCTCTAGGCAGGTGGTTATTTGCTGGGTTAAAAAAGCATGAGCCAGAGAGAGAGCTCTTGAGTAAGGGTCAGTAAGAGCATTCCTTCTCGGTTCCTGCTTTGAGGTCTGGCTCCCTCACAGCTGGCCTGTGACCTGGAAGTATAAGATGAACGAACACCTTTCCTCCACAAGTTGATTTAGGTTCTGATGTTTATCACAGCAACAGGAAAGCCATTTAGGACAGTGCCTCAGTCAAGAAAGGATAGCACTGATAAGAACTTTTTGTTTCTGCCTGTTAATTATGTCTTCTGTTTAGCAGTATGGCCCTTTGTTCAACTTGTATCTTTATGGTTTCTTTTGGAAAAGGACATCTTTCCTTAAAATTTTTTTTTTTTTTACTTCCAAAAAAAAAATTAAGCTAAATAACTGCTAACAGAATTGTTCACAGTGCCACTTTATATATAAAGGCATACACACTGCTGGGAACCTATCATAATCTTCATAACAAGACAAGAGATTCAGAATTTCAAAGCATAATTTCATTGAGCACCCAGATTGAATATTAATACTGCAGTAGAAAGGATGCATGCAGAAAGCATCATTAATAATAATATATTATTTAACTCTGCGTGTGTGTGTGTGTGTGTGTGTGTGTGTGTGAATG
>NC_022028.1:19285876-19287420 GCF_000317375.1 Microtus ochrogaster | reverse complement strand
GAGAGAGAGAGAGAGAGAGAGAAAGTAATTTTGCCATGTGTGCCTGCACTCCTGGAGTTACGGGTGCTGTTGTGTCACAGCATGGTTGCTGGGAACTGAACTCGGGTTCCCTGGCAGACCAGTATCAGCGTAACTCCTGAGCCATCTTTCTAGTTGACCAAAAGCATCTTTTGACTAGGTTTCTTATACTACTCATTAAGCAAAATAATATTGAGGCTTAGAAAAAAAAGAAGGAAAAAGACACAAGGAGTCCAGGGAACAGGGAAATAGCTTAGTGAGTAAAAGCACTTGACCTGAATTTTATCCTTGGAGCCTCCATCAAAAAATAATAAATGAACAAATAGATGTGATGGCAAGTGAGCATCTGTAATCCCGTGGTGACAGCCAACTAGAGTTGGAAAAATCTGTACAGCAGCAGAAACAAGAGGAACCCTGCCTCAGCCGAGTGGAAGGTGAGAACTGGAAGGTGTCCTCTGACTTGTGCGTGCCTGTAGTAGCACGTGTGTATGTATTCACACATGTACACACATATACAGATAACATACACGTACAGAAAAGGCAAGACTTTATAGTATATTAGTTTGCTATAAATAGTGGTTGGTTATTTGTGTGCGTGTGTGTGTGCGTGCGTGCGTGCTAGGTGGGGATTGACTTAAGGGCCTCCTACTTGTTAGTTGAGTGCTATGTCCCTAGATACTTGAATGTTTAAAATGGCATTTTGAATAACAAAAAGAAAGGCATGAAAATGAAAGAACAGCCATATGTGTAGTTTTGTGTTTTAATGTTTTCTTTAGTTTTTAAGATAGGAGAAAGATGGCTCATATGATACAGATCTTGAATGAGGTACTATATTTGAACCAAAAAGTAGGTAGTTGGAAACCATTTGAAAGTTTTGAACTAGACAGAAGTAAGGTATAACCCTAACTTTTCTTTCTTTGAAGTAGAACAGTTGTGGATGATATTTTAATGTATTAGCATCTCTTTCCAAATAGAAAAATTGGTTGTTTTTCATTTTGAGAGTTGGTATTTAATTACAGTAATGCAAATAGTTTATTGCAATTTATTTTAAAACTTAGAATAGTCTTCTGTATGAGCCTCTCCTGCTAAATTGTAATGGTATTTTGAGTTGAATCCTTTATTTTGTTACTGGTACAAGAGGAGATAAGACTGATTTACTAATTAGTAGTATAAGTTCATATAAAATACTATTTGATTTAAGGACATAGGTAGTCATTATAAATATTACAGGAATAAATATTATAGGAAGTAATCTTTTTCTTCATATTTGTATTGTGAACATTACTTCTTGAGGAATTAGTAACTTATTTGATTGGGCAACATTATGAAATATAATTCAGGCAGTGGTGATTTTTGTTTTGTTTTTTACTGAAAGGGAATGTGTTAACTTGGAAACTTAGGTAATAAGTAGCAATTTTTTAAAAATTTGATTTATACTTAAAAGTATCTCTCAGAGCCAGGCGGTGGTGGCGCACGCCTTTAATCCCAGCACTTGGGAGGCAGAGGCAGGCGGATCTCTGTGAGTT
>NC_022028.1:19251087-19285776 GCF_000317375.1 Microtus ochrogaster | reverse complement strand
AAAAAAAAAAAAAAAAAAAAAGTATCTCTCAGTTAATAGTGACTGCACAATCGTGTATGTCACTCAGTTTTATTATCTGTATAATAGGATGATTTCAGTAATCAGAATCTCTGTAAAGCAGTTATGGAAATTGGATGATATAATTTGGAAAACCTAGCACAGAGCCTGGTATGGGGCTAGATACATTTTCTCCATTAGGGGTAGAATAAGTGGAGTACTACATGTTTTGGTTTCTCAGATTCAGTATGGCAAACAGTTTTTTTTTTTTTTAAAAAAGATTTATTATGTATACAATGTTCCTCCTGCATGTACACCTCTATGCCAGAAGAGGGCACCAGATCTCATTACAAATGGTTATGAGCCATCATGTGGTTGCTGGGAACTGAACTTAGGACCTCTGGAAGAGCAGTCAATGTGCTTAACCTCTGAGCCATCTCTCCAGCTCCAATGGCAAACAGTTTTAAGTAAAGATAAAAGGGAAGTTGATTTTGGTGAGTGCCTGAAATCCAAGCGGTGGAGAGATTGAGGGTAGCTATTGATACAAGCAACATACAGGGACTTCATGGTCAGCCTGGGGACTGTAAGGAGTGAGATCCCATCTCAAGAGAAAACAAGCCAGTGTGGTGGTATATACTTGTAATCACAGCACTCAGGAGACTGAGGCAGGAGGATTACCTCTAATTTATTTTGTATCTGCAGTGCAAATTAGTTAAACGTGTGCTCTACTTACACAGAAGTATTTTTCTTTGGCATGCTTATAATTTTCCTTTCAGTTGTTAATGTCTCCTGTATTACTTTTCTCATTGCTGTCATCAAATACTTGACTGCAACTTATGCAATGAAGGGCTTATTTTGGCTCACAGTCCACAGTAGGGAGGAAAACATAGTGGCAGGAATATAGAAGCAGCTGCTCATGTGTCCCCAGGCAGGAAGCAGAAATTGTGCTCCCTCTTACCGGCCATGGGATGGTGCTGCTCAAGAGTAGGGAGGGTCTTCAAGTTCTTCTCCTTGTCTCATTCTGTCCCTTGTAAGTTAGTAATCATTTGTTGCATAAGTGGATTTTCCCCCCTCTTTTGTTTTCTCTTGTCCTGGGTATTTTTATTATTTTGTCTTAATGACTAAATTGTGTGAAATTATCTTTTATAGTTCAGCAACAGTTGCATATCAGTGAAATGATTTAGTAGTAAAGTTCTGGTAGTCTTGCAGTCTTGCTTTATCTGATCTTATTTTTGGCCATATGTATCTTTAACTACATTTTAAGAATTGTTAAATTTTGTATATTTGAGCCAGCATTTTGCCTGGGCTGGTCTTGGGAACTTAATAACCTTCTTGCCTTTGCCTCTTGAATGCTGGGATTTTAGATATATGCTATCACACCTGACTTAAGTCTTTATATTTTCCCTAGTACTGGGGATTGAACCTCAGGGCCTTGTGCATGTTAAGATCCCCACCACCAGGTTGCACCACCAATCCCTTGCATATTCTTTAGTCCTGGCCTTGAACTTATAGCATGTCCTGTATTACAGGCCTGTGCTACACATGCCCAGCTTATTTTCATTTTCTTGATAGATTTCTGTAATGTCCAGCTGGCTCTGGCCTGCAATTCTCTAAGTATTACAGCCTGGCTAGCCTAGAACTTACCAGACTCTCGGTGCTGGGACTATAGGTGTATACTAAGACCAATTTCTCTTTTTTATTTATGGAACTTCTACCCCTACCTCTGTGTTTGTGTTATTACCTGGAGACTTTCTCGATTCATTATATCTGTGTAGAGTATTAAGTTCCTAAAAGTCAGGTCTGATGACACAGCTATGATGCCTGTGATCCCTGTACTTAGGAGGCTGAGGAAGATTGTGGATTTCAGGCCAGAATGGGCTGCATAAAAAAGTTCCAGGCCACCCAGGCTTCATAGACCCTATTTGTCAGAAATAAACCAGAAAGTGGAGTATAGTGTAACAAGTTCGTAAATAACATTGCTTGAATAATCCAGACTATGGTGATAATATCAATGGTCAAAGCAGATCCATTTTCATCTTTTTTACTGCCTTCTTGAATTTGAACATATGATCAAATGATTGGACAATATCAGTACCAAGAGTAGACTTTAGTCTTAAAGTAGGTGATACATCTCTGTTGACCATGTGATTATTCCCCCCCCCATGAATGTTCATCTTAACAGCTTGAACATAAATTCCAGTTCCTTTATCACATTTCATGGTTTTAAAGTTTTGCTCACCAGTTTTATCTTGATGTCCAGATCACTATCCAGAAGGATGGTAATTTATGGTTTATTAAAACCTGAGAGAAAAACACGATCTGGAGGGAGAGAATCTTGAGCTAGATGTTCTTACCTTCTGTCTACACCAAGCAGCCTTCTTCCCTCTATGATCTCTTAAGATCGGTTGTGTTTTTTTCCTATGTCCCCCTTCCCTTTTATTTCAGTGTATTAGATTTTAAAATTTTGAGTCAAGTTCTCACTTCATAGCCCAGCCTGGCCCTTGAACTTCTACATTATCCCCCAGTGCTAACAAAATAGGCATATACCAGTCATACTGTAGATTTTAGAGGTTTTTGTTTGTTTGTTTTTATATTGCTCTCTTTGTCTTTTACGGTATGGTTTATGTGCTTACAAAGCTTTATTTAACATTTCTCTTTCAAAAGTCATAGTAGTTTTGGTGCTCAGTGTTTTTGCCCACATTCTGCACTGATGACTTTATATTGGCTGTAATCATTTCGGTTTAGTTGAGAATTTAGTAGTTTTCTTGGGGTGGGGGGCGGGGAGCATCTTCCAAATCTCTCTCCCAAAATGTTCATACCCCTAAATTACAGACCTGCATGTTCAGTTGTTGGCCAGGCACCTTTGTGTACATCTGCAATGCTGGCGTTGGTATATTTCTAGTCACTTGAACTACTTTGATTTCTTGATTTTGTTTTTTTTGTTTGTTTGTTTGTTTGTTTGTTTGGTTGGTTGGTTGGTTTTGGTTCTTTGGATAAGATTTAATTTTCTCATCTATTTTTTTTCCATTGTGCCCAGGTTCTCTTAGGTGCACTTCACTCTTTTTATCATTACCTTTAAAAGTTGTACATTATTGTGTGTCTGTACTAAGTTATCTTGTTTTCCCAGTTTTTGTATTCTTCTGTGGTGTTCCTATAATGTTATTCCCATTGTGATGTTGCTTATTAATTCCTTTTTTGCCTATTGAATCGAGAGCTGGACTTTTAGCCTGACATAAGAATAGGAAGAAGATTGGAGAAGAATCTCGGTTTAATGTTTTACTCTCTTAAGTTTAGGGAAATGAAGCTAAGTTATTGGTCAAAGATCTCTGTGATCACAAATTTGGATATCTTACTGTTGGTGCTCATCCGAGGTGAAATGCACTGGGTCATAGTATCCCTGTGGGTTTAGGTTTAACTTTTAGCCCCCCCCCCCCTTTTCTTTTTAAAGATACTGTCTCACTTTGTAGGCCATGGTCTAGAACTTGCTGTGATATAGTCCAGCTGGTCTTGAACATGTAGTCATCCTGCCTCAGTTTTAAACTGCTTAGTACTGTAGGCATGTACCATCATGCCTGGCTCATTCACCTTAAAAAAAAAAAAAACAACTCTGAATAGTTACTTTTGCTTATAATTTGTTTGTTTGGTTTTTTTTTTTTCTACTACTTGTATGTGTTCCTTCTCTGAACCAATCCCAACAAAGAACATTGTTTAAAATTCTGGTTTGGTTTAAATGATGTTCATGATATGCATTTCTTCAATTCTGTTTATAGGAAGGACCATTAAGACCTGTTCTTGAATATATTGATCTGGTCAGCAGTGATGATGAAGAGCCTAGCACCTCTCATAGCGATGTAAGTACATTACATTTGATTTAAACTTTTTCACTTGTGTCAGTTAAGAGTTTTTTGTTTTTTCTAAAGAGTGAGGAAAGCAATAACTGTGTTTAAGAGCATCAGTGCTCTAGAAAATGTTTATTTCCGTCAGGATGGACCAGCATAGTTAGTTCAAGGAGTCTTTCACTTCTTCAGTTCTTAAATTTGTAGGAAACTTAACACTGGAGAGAAATAAATGATAAAAAGGGAATTGTAATTAAAAACCACAAGCTTTTTGCTCACCTCCACCCCCTTCTTTCTTAGAACTCTCTTCTGGTATTTATACAGCTGAATTCTTCACTTTTTGAACTATGTGGCCAGAGAAAATTTGTCTTGGGAGAAAGGAAGTGTGAAGATCTTTCAGGAAATGGAATGTGGAGACTTAGAGCCGATAAATAATTCCAGTCTTCTCTCCTTTTATCCTTTTCTCTCCCCATCCTTAGAGCTGGTACATGTGACCTGCTACTTGTAGGGTTGACCTTTAAACCGATGCCATACTTTAAGAGTTGAATTCCTTGAACCCTTCATGGCAATGTTGGCTTCCATTTGTTACTGCTTAGCCCAAATTTCTGTTAATGAACTTTTCTTGATTAGAGAATTCCTAGTTCTTGCTTGCTTGTGGTGACCAGAGCCTTCTTGTTTTATGACATAGGGACTTGAGACTTGGATCTGTGATCAGAATGGCTCAGTTTGAGATTTCTCTCACTTCATCTTAGCCCTTGTATTGTGTTGCTTTATTTTATTTTATTTTTTTTTTTGCAATTCAAATGAGAATTAGTCCTGCCTCACAGGATTGTCTTGGGGATGAAATGAAAAAGTAAATATGTAAGTTCCTTAAAACTACAAATATTAAGCAGAAATATACAACTGGAAGGTTATTCATGGGGAGTTAAGAAAAAAAATCTTAAGGCAATTTAAAATGACCCCACTTGAGGGAATTAAAAATTTTTTTTTTCCATTTCAGTAGTACTCTGTTCAAGTTTTCTCCGCCATCATCTTCCACTTGCTGTCTTTTATATACTGAACAGATGTTTTTTTCTTTTATTAGTTGTTATTACAAGTGTCCTTACTGCAGCATCTTATCTTAGCCTGGGATTAAGCAAGAGAGTAAAATAAGTACTACTTTGAACTGAATTTTTGTTTGGTGTGTGTGTGTGTACACGTTTGTATGGATGTGTGCAAATGTATGTGCAGGTGCAAGAACACACATGTGAAGGCCAGAGGCTAACATCAGGGTTCTTCTTCAGTTGCTTTCTACCTTACTTATTTTACTTTATTTTTGAGGAACTCTTAATGAACCTGGAGCTGGCTGGCTAACTACACTGTCTGGCCAGTGCATTCGGGATTTGCTTGTGTCCTTTTCCCCAGTGCTAGAATTACAGATGTCCAGTTGCATGCCTTGCTTTTATGTGGATACTAGGCATCTAAACTCAGGTCCTCATATTTGTATGACAAGCACTTTACATTCTAAACCATCTCCCAACTTGAAAATGATTTTATTTTTATCATGATTTTTTTTTTACGTTCAACATTAATGCTTATTGTTTTAATGGGGTCAAGGGTAATGAATCCTGTGCATTTGTCTTCTGTTTTCTTTTGCTGACCTATTATTTCTGTCATTCTTATTTATAATAATATAAAATTTGAATTCTACTTACTGGACATGCATCTCTGCACTTGAAAGTTAACATATTAAAAGCATTTTTTTTTCTTCCTTGGTTTTCTTGTTCATGTGGATAACCCAGAGAATGCCTGAATCTAAGGTGCCACCCTCTGAGAATCATCGCCCAGAAATGTGCTCTAGCTGCAGTGTTCCTCTTCCCATTGGAGACAGCAGCTCCTCCTCTGGGAGTTGTGCCAACAGTCCACAAAGAATAGTTTCTCAACCTTCTTCTGTTGAGAATCAATTGGACAACCAGAAAAATGATCAAAATAATTCAGATATTAATATCTCTGAAACAGAGACACTTAAATCACAAAACAGTCAGACTCTACCTTCATCATCACTACTGGTCCCCCAAGAGTCTTTGGCTTTTTCTGAGGTCAAAGAAGATTTACCTATCATGATGTCTTCAGCTTCACAGAATGGACAGGATGCCATCCTGTATCTCCAGACACAAGTGGCTGAGATGTCCAGAGTCATACGTGATCTGCAGTCCAGGAGTTGTTTTAGATTTCATCATTCTAGGTCAAGTGAGAACTCGTCAGTTCCTTGGGATATGTCCACCTCTAAGGAGGACGGCTTATCTACAGTTGAAGAAGAGGCTGATTGCAAATCTCCATCAGCTGATGACAAAGGGCAGCCAACTGACCCCATGCAATCTAGTTTCACGGGTCTTTTGAAGAGAATGGAACAAAGAGGTGTTATAAAGAGGGTGACATTACAGTCTGAAACCGAAACATGTGAGGGGAAGCCTGATTGGATGACCTCTAAAAAACGTTTGGTTCCTCCATTGCATCCACTTTTGAGAATTGCCACCACTGAAGTTTTTAAAGACCCTGCTGATTGCCATCCTTCTTCCTTCATGGGACATAGGGTATATCCTGTGGCCAAGGACACATCTCCATTCCAACCAAATCCACCAGCTGAGGGACCCATTATAGATGTACTAGAACATAGCAAAAGAGGAAACACGACATCTCCTTTAGACTCTACCTCAAAAGAAATGGAGGTCATGGGTTGTAGGTTCTACCATGCTGCTTCCATTGCAGCCCGAGCTGCCAGCTATATGGCCTATATGACTCAGTATCAGCGTAAACTCTGGGAAGACATGGAAGATCTGGTTCATGATCCAGAGTTTGATCGTGGAAAAGCAAGGTGTATAATATCGGATGGCATGGATGCAGGACTTTGGCAGCTTTGTACCACCAGGGACATAATGGACTCTGTAGTCAGAGTTATGGCCATGGCAGTAGACTATAGAAGACAGGCCTGGCTTCGACTTACATCTCTCACTAAGAAAACCCAGGAGAAGATCTTACACTTGCCCTTTGATGGTACATCTCTTTTTGGACAAGATGTGAATGCTATTGTTGCAGAAGACAATAGTATTAAAGAAAATGAATATAAAGATCACAATAAATACTATACTCAGCATCGATACTTTTATAGTCATGATCAGAAAGCACATTATCACAACAGAGGGTACTCTAAAGGGGATTGGTACAAACCCCGGAATCACCCTTATAGATATAGAAAAAAGGGAGACTCTCCAGAGCGACATGGGTATAAAAATTAATACTCTGGATATTTAGCAGATTAGCCGTCCAAGATCCTACTTTACCTGTTTTTCCTCAAGTTGGGGTCATCTCAGAAAATGAGTGCATGTCTGGAATAATCACAGCTGATGTTTGAGTTCTAGACCTTTGAAATGAAGTTTATAATAAAAAGACTTAAGCTTTGTTGGTCAAATGGAGACTTTGCTCTAAGGAGTATTGGACAGGGGTTTACCCATTATTTTTGTTCCAAAATAAGTCCAGAGAAGGGTACTCAGGAATCTGAATCTTCTGGAATTAAAAGAAAATGTGTAGATTCATGCCTCAGGAAAATCTTGTTGGTAAACTGAGGACTTGCAGATTTTGGATCTGGAAACAATTTGCTACTAGATCAGTGTTTACTAAGACTGAAGTGCAAAACCTTCATTTTTAGATCACCAGTGCTTCTGGAACTTCAGGCTTCAGCTTGATGGGTCATCAAAAAGTGGTAGATGTGTTTCAGTCCCTCTGTTAAGATTATCAGCTCACCATAGTTCATACAGTTATCAGTCATGAAGCTATATGTCTGCTGGAATTCCTTAAAATTTTTGCCAAATCCAGTTTACTTCTAACTGGGATGATTAAATGTCACAGGTCTACTTTTGGACTCAAAGTGGAAAAAGTATTTTCCTACCTGTAACATGACTGTAGAAAAGTTAAACTCTTCATCCTGACTGAAGGCTACCACACCATCACTGCTCATAACGCTGCATGTGGGATAGCTTTCATTGCCATCAATCTTTGTAGTCTTTGACTTACACCTGTGAGACTCAGGCGTGAGTGGGCCTTCCAGTGAGACGGCCTTCTTAAACCTGTTTTCTAAGCAGTTGCTTCTTTTGAGGTTGATAGTGCATTACATTCTCAGTACAATAGACAATGCATCGCCATGGCCCTGGAAATATAGAATATTATTCCCATCATCCAGGCATGCAAATCTGAACTCTTTAAGAGCAAGAATTCCAAACATGCCTGACAATCTGGTCTCTTGAAGTAAAGAGGGATGACATTAGTCTAGACTTCCTTGAGAAATCCCTGATACGTAAAGTGTGATTGGGTGTTTTCAAGATACACAGCTGTTTCTGAATATAGATGATAATACTTCTTATTGAATTCTTGAAAGGTTGGAATCAACACTTGAGTGATGTGTTCTTAGTTGACTTAATTTGTCGTGTAATCCAACTGGACTAACTCTAAGAGATGATTTACATTTTGCTCCCAGTAATAACGCTCCACCTTTCTGGAGCTGGCAGCAGATACCTCAGCTATGTTAGTATCCCACGGTGTCATCTCTCTGATCTCAAGGCAATGGCTGTATAATATACTAGCCCTATGTCCTTGTCTTCACAGCATGACTTTTAAAGTAGAAAGTGTCAAGTTTGAGGAGGTTTGAACACTTCACCTAATGTAACTTGGCAGCCAAAAAATATTTTTTCACAAATGTAATTATGTAACGTCTTGGATGTTCAAACACCTGCTTTTTCTTTATTTTTAATCTGCTTGATCAAAATGTTTTAAGTATACTATTAGTGGAATATAGCACTGTCTTATGGGTTTATGTGATTTCTGTTTCTTACCATGATTCTTACATCATAGTGGTTGACATTTTCTGTGATGCTAATCTCTTTGTAAGTCATTAGACAATGCCTTCCTCCTTTCATACCCATAGCCAGCATTCTGCTTAATCTACATTTCTTTGTCTTACTACATAGAACTTGATATGTAGACCAGGCTGGCCTTGGACCCATAGCTATCAGCTTAGCTCTGCCTCCAAATAAAGGCCCGGCTGGCACTTTTCATTTGTGCATCTAGATTGAAAGCATGGATTTCACAGCTTGGATGAAGTTACTTTGTCAGATCATTTTAGGGTACTGTGTTGGACCTATTTGTTTTCTTTGTAGATTAAACCTGAACTAGTTATCAAGCATTTAGCAAATTTAACCAAATTGTATCTAGGGTTAATATTTAACTTACTTTTCTGTATCAACAACATTTTACTTTGACTTCCTTAGGTTCGTTCCAGGGCTCTCTAAAGTGTCTCTCAGATGAGCTCCAGAAAAAAACAGACTTTTTGTAGCTCACAGCGAATTCTATACAAAGGCGTAGACTCAAGCCCCTACCGGTAGCAGTGCAGTTTCTTCTGCGAAAGGAGTAGCCACTCAGACTGCATTGGGGAAAGGGTGCACGCAACTTTGTGCAGTGTTTCTGACTAGTTCGGGTTACTGCAGATGTTCCTCCTTTTCCATCTTGCCCTGAATTAGATGCTACATAGCACATATGATTTGAGAAACTCCTGTTGTTCAAAAACGAAACAAAAATAAATAATGCTTGAAGACGTGTTCTTGGAAACTGTTTTGGCATTCCCACCTAATTTATTTGTACTGATTATTGCTTTAAATCATAGTAGACAACAACATAAGAAGCACATGAAATTTAGCACTTTAATAATTTTCACAATATTATACACTGTTAAATGTGTTCAGGACAGCCCTACTATCATCTTAGATGTTTAAGTTATTTCTTAATGAAGTACATTGCTTGACTACTAATTGTTAAGTCCAAGCAACTCCAAAGGACTCAATTTTCCTGAAAGTGAAGAGTTTCAGGAAATCACCAGATTAGTGATTAAACAGACAAACTAAAAAAGTATTTGGCCCTTGAGTCGTTTGTGAACAGAGCATGGTAGGGTGGGAGCTCTCTTAGCTGTAGCTACTTGGCTCAGAAATATTCCAGCATCTTTTACCTGTTTATCTTTTTTTTTTTTTTAACTCTGGCAAACTTGAATGATTATGATGGTGTTATAAAAGTTGGTACTTGGTGTAGTGAGACAACCCCAGTAGACAGTACAGTAGAATATAGCATTTAGATTTAACCAGCTAAATATTTAGATTGTGTCTGCAGAGCCTGCAGCAGAATTTCCTATTAGGGTGAGTGAGAATATCACTAGCTTTTTTAGATACCTTGGAGTACTTAAAAGTTTAATGATTTGATTTTCTCGAAAGAGATGTGTTTAGTTATCCTTTCCTTCAAAATGTCCTTTCTTGACTAGACGTAAGATGTATTTGAAGACAATATGGTTTTTTTGTAGTTACTGTGTATAGAGAAATACTGTTTCCATTTATTGTTATATAAAGTGCCTTTTTAAATTTCATTCTTATGTTTAAGACCAAACCTTCGATGTGGTGTTCATGTGACTTCACAGTGATTTACCTAGTTTATTATCTTTATTATCTGTACAATTGCACTATTTCCATGTACTTCTGAATGCTAATTTGTTTTTTTATAGCACTGTTACTAATTTCAGAAGGTTATAGCATAAATCTCCCTCTTTAATTAATGTCACAAAAGTTCATTTTAGGTTTTAATGATTGGTTTCTAGACATAAAAGTAGCTCTTTTTTTCTTTGTATATTCTAGATTTTCTGATGTAGTCATTTATCTCACATCTAACCTTGCTCATCATAGCCATAGTAAAACAACTTATATTTGCTTAATGGATGTGTTTACTGTGATAGAAACAGCAAGGTCATTTTAAACAGTAAAGTTGATGGCACTATATATTTATATATAGTAGTCTGTGGCAGCTTCCTTGTCAGTATAATTGGTTTTTTTTTCCTTTTTAAACTGGCAGCTTCTTTATTAGTATAACTGCATTTATTAGCCTTCAAAATGCTATTTTTGAGGGCAGCATATATTCTTTCAGGCTACTTTACTGCATTATACCTAAGTGACCTGATTGATAGCGTCCTTAAGGGCCTGACACATCCAGGATATATACCTCTCAGGTGTTGTAAGCAAGGAGGTTGAAAAGACAAAGTCCAGAATTCCCTCTCACTGTAGAATTGGATACTGATAAGGGTAACAGAAAGGTTAGCCACACTCATCATTCTTGAAGTTCTAGTTCATTGGGATTCTGCTGAAGGCTTAGGATTATGGGTTAGATCCTTTTAGGAGTAGAAGAATGCAATAACCATTTTTGTTCTTCAATGTGAGGCATATTTTGCCCCAGTTTTGCACTGTCCAGTTCCCCTGTTTTTGAAATTTACCCGTATGTACTTGATGTTGATGGCTAGACCAATAACTAATTGTTACTGTGGATACATCTTATGCATGCCATTCGGTTAGTCAGGTTGATTCTGTGTGGTTTTTAGTGGACATACAAACTAGACCGTTTTTTTTTCACTTAAAACTTAAAGAAGTTAAGTGAGTGTTGATTACTGTATTGAATGCAGATTTTCTTCATAATTAGCAAGTTTCATAAACCATTAAAATCTATGGAGTTTCCTTTCCTGGATGATTGAGAATGGTGTTTTATTAAATTCTTTTTCTCTTATTAGTGTAATCCCATGTTTGTACTCCTGTGTCATTATTTATTTGACTTTATTATAATGCACTTTTGTATTACTTAAGATCTTACTACTGGAGTTTGTGTTCACTTCCTGTAGGATGTAGAGGTGGTCCCAGTTCAGTTGTGTTTTGAGAGGGGCTTTAGGTAGCTCCTCAGGCTGCCCCATACATAATTTTCCTGCTTTAACCTCCTGGGGGCAGGGACTTCAGGGGAATGGCACCATGCTGGGCTTTTAGTCATGCCAGTCTTGCTAAGGGTTTTGATACTGATCTGTCTTTACCCAGAATCTCTTTCGAAGTCTGATTTTTCCCTTAATCTCTTTGATGTTGAGATTTTGTATACTTAGCATAAATGTGTATGCATGATATATGTGTGTGTATGGTGAGTGTGTGTGTGTGTGTGTGTGTGTGTGTGTATGTGTATGTGTAGCACATGGAGGCCAGAGGTTGATGTCAGGTGTCTTCCTTATTTACTTTTCATTTGTTTGTTTGTTTGTTTGAGATAGGGTCTTTTATTGAACTATGAGTTCACAGGGTTAGCCAACCCAAGACTAGCTAGGCAGTGAGGTCCAGGAATTCTCCATCCCACCCCCACCTCATACCATATATATTACACATGCATGCTATTGTGCTCAGCATTTTACATGGGTACTTGAGTCCTTGTACTTATGTGGCAAGCACTTTATCTATTGAATCCTTTCCCCACCCACCAAAGGAAAACTTTGCTCAAGTTTTCCTTCCGTCTCTCCCCATCGCTTCCCTTCCCTCTCTCTTCCTCCCCAACCACCTCTCAATCCTGTTTCATGTTCCTAAGTGCTGGAATTAGAAAGTGTGAGCCATTTTTTTCCTACTAGCCAAGATTTTGATGTTAATTTGTATATTTAAATGTCATTTAATTTGTATGTTTAATAGTCAAAAGCATTTGTGATAAGAATGTATTTAGTTTTTCTTAAAATCTTTAAAAAAAGTAAAGGGGCCGAGAATATAGTTCAGTGAGAACAGTACTTGCCTAATGGGCAGAATGCCCTGGGATCAAATCCCAGTACTGCATCAACCAGTAATGGTATGTCTAAACCCAGCACTTAGGATGTAGGGGCAGGAGGATCAGAAGTTCAACATCTTTAGCTACTCTTTGAGTTTGTGGCCCTCATGGTCTACATGAGACCCTGTCTCAAAAAGAAAGAAAAAGAATTTCATAGCCAGTCCAGTCTCAGTTCTTCCTGACTCTTGAACTTTCATTGTTTTTTTTTGGGGGGGGGTTGTAATGTCTCATTTCATGGCATTTTCTTAGTTCAGATGTATATATTTAATTGGTGGTGTTGTTGCTGTTGGTTTTGTCTTAGATACGGTGTCTCTATATATAGTTCAGGTTGGCTCTGACTTCAAGACAATTTCACCTCACTTTCCCAAGAACTGGGATTCCAGAAGTGAGCCATTGTGCTTCGCAGATGCATTCTGTATATATTGTTAATGGTTAAATTTATTATCATAAAATTCATTTATAGTATAGCTCTGATATGTTTAAAGTCAACCAATCTTTGGGTTTTAAGGGCTTTACTAGTTTTTTTTTTTTGAGGGAGTTATTGCAGATGGTTTATTAGATTTTTCTAGGTTAGAGTTCTCAGGTTTCTTTTAGAACTTGGAAGACCTTAGATTTTGTTTTTGAGTATTATAGTGTGTTTAGTATTCTTGCCTCTTCTCTTTGGTATAAGGGAAAGTAAATATATATTTGGTGATATTTTTTAAAAATTCAACTTTGACTGTAAATGCCTCAAGTATTGCTTTGTTAGAGGTTCTCTTCGTCCTTGTACAAGGCTAGCTTTCATGTGCTTCTTTTCCCCATGAACTTTATGCCATGCGTTTTGTTTTCTTTTCTGTAAGAGTGACTATTACAGCATTCCATTTGAAGGGACACAGAACTCCCATTTTTGTCTGTGATGGCTGAGTCATACTCCTAGGACTTATTTATAATGCAGTGTATATGTTAAGTAACTTAGTGTGCTATGGACCCTTTGTATCTTTTTCAGTTAGTGAGGCAACACTGACCTGGATAATGATGGAATGAAATTACCTCCAATCTTTAAGACACAGGGTGTGTTGTTGTTGCTTGGTGTGTGTGGGAGGGAGGTGCTTTCATAGAGGGTCTTGTTGTATAGCCCAGGCTGGCTCAGGACTTGTTGCAACCCTTCTGCCTCAAGTGCTAGGATTCCAAGTCTTGTTTGAAAAACATTTCATTGCCAGCTAGGTGTGATGTCCCATACCTTTGATTCCCAGCATTATGGAGGCAGAGGCAGGCAGAAGATCCCTATCACTTCTAGGCCAGCCTGATCTATATGGCCAATCGTAGGCCAGCCAAGGCTATATAGTGAAACCCTGTTTCAAGAAAAAATTAAAAAAAACAATAACAAGTCCTGTTTCTTTGTGGAAATTTTCCTGTTTGGAATGCAGCCCATTCCATAATATCTTAAATAAAATATATTTAATATGTAATAACCTCACTTAGATTCTTAGCACAGAATTGTGCATGTATTTATATTTCTTTAATGAGCTGTAATAGCTCTGTGTATTGTGAATGCTTAGACTACCTTGATCTTGGTTGCAGTGGATTTGTCAGTTTCCTGTCTGGAAGAAAGGCAAGGACAGAATGTGTGTGCTGTGTGTACTAAGCATTCCTAGCTACCTTCATCTCTGTGCAGATGTGTTCCAGTGGTGTGCCTCCACTTTGATGCAGACTCCCTCGGGTCACATCTTTTAGGGACAAATCTTTTTCTGTTTATGGCTATCCATGCCGTCTTGTTAGTACTTGGTACTGAGTTTTAGTTATCCCACCTTTGAGGTGAGGAATAGCCTTCACTCTTCCGTCTAGGTTCTATACTATGGCTGTTGTCACAGTGCTCACAGCTTCTGCTCCACTACTCAGACTCAGTTCACTCGTGGCACTAATTAGTCATAATTTTTATCTCTTACTTTTTTGTTCCATTTTTGTGTAGTGAAACAAAGGTGGAATGGTGTTTGAATTTTAAAACACTAAAGGCTTTGACCTCAGTATTAGCAAGTCACTTATTGTCTCAGCCTCTGTTTCCCTACTTTAAGGTACTAACTGGGTGTGGTGGCACACGCCATTACATGCCAGCACTGGGAGGCAGAGACAGGCTAATCTATACAGTGAGTTCCAGGACAGCCAGGCCTACATGGACCCTGCCTCCAGACAAATAAATACTTTGAAAAACACTAAAGCCTAATGCAGATTTAATTTTATAACTAATTTTGTTATTCTGCATTCTTAGATTTCCTGTGAATGGGATGAATTGCATGCTTTTTACTTTTTTGGAAATTTCATACTTGTGTACCATGTATCTTCATCATGTTCATCCCCACTCCCTGCTTTCCTGGGCCTCCCTAAACAAATCTCCCCTCCAGCTTAGAAATCTCCCTCCCAGCTTACTGTACTGGCTCTTTTAAAATTTCCCACAGCTTTATTTAGTGCTGCCCATGTGTACATGGGTGTGGAGTCATCCACTGGGCATGGGCAGCTGTCAGTCACACCTCAGTATCCACTGTGTGTAGGCAAGGACCGAGAAAGGTATGGGTGCACTGAGGTCTGGTTATGGAGTACGTTCTCACATGGGACTCCATCCAGAACAGAAGCTGAGGAAGAGCCAGGCATTCTGATGCCTGTACACTGCAGTAACTTCTTTATTCACAGGAATATGTGTGGTGATGTTGTCATGAGAAAGGCCAGCTAGAGAGGTCAGAAAAGCCTTCCTACCAGCTGACTCAGCTGACTTTGGAGGGTGTTAGTGTAGTTGGTCTGCTGGAGAAGCAGCCTTTGATTTAGGAGGGAGAACTGAGACTGCCATGAGGTGTGTCTGGCTTCAGAATGGTAAGAACAGCCTTAGAGATGTACAGAAATGAAGGAAATGAAACTGGAGAGAGTAAGTTATGCATGAAGATGTGTCGGTTCCTGTGACTAGGTGTATTGCTTGAGTGGCCGTTGCCTAAAGGTTATGGAAGTGTTCAGAAATTGTTTTATACTGTGTCTGCTATGCACGTCTAAAATAATTGAAGCTGAAGAAAGACCACAGCATTGCTTGCATTCCTTTCCTGGGGCAGCTTAAGCAGTGAGCGAGAACTGAGGACTGGTGGAGAGCACTGAAGACACAGAGTGGAATCCCTCCTGGCTAATGCTGCATAGGGTCCTTTAGCCAGTACCTTCTTCAGAGCAGCAGCTGTGGCCGATAGCTCTCAGTTTTGACTTAGGAACAGTTTCCGGGCAGACGTGGAGAAAATGAACATGTGTAAGAATGTTGTAGTTGGCACCTGCAGGTGGTTTGTGCTCATGCATTTTGTGCTTGTGGTAATTCCAGTAGCCCCTGAACACTTTATCAACCTCTGCTTTTTTTCTTTGTTCTTTCTCCTTTTTATTTTTCTGATACAGGATCTCATGTAGCTCAGGCTGACTTTGAACTCACTGTATAGCTGAGGATGACTTAGAATTTTTGATCCCCCTGCCCTCACCTCTTGAGTGCTACGGTGACAGACAGGAGTGACCATGCTTGGTTTATGTGGTGCTGAGGCTCAAACCCAGGGCCTTGTTGAATGTTAGGCAAGCACCTTATAGTTACATTCCAAGTTCTCTTTCTGTTTTGAGACAGGGTCTACTCTGTAGCCCAGGCTAACCTCAGATAGGCAGTGGTCCTTCTGCTTCAGCCTCCTGAGTGTGGGAATCACTGGCATGAGCCACTGTGTCTTGTCCTGCTCACTTTTCCTTCCCTCCTCTCTTTTTCTCTGCTTCCTCCCCTTCTCTTTCTCTGCGTCAGAGGCATCACAGTGGCACTCAGGGTTAAAAGTAACTCTTTCTCACAATTTCACATAGTCTAAGATAGTTAGAAATCCTCCTTCAATTCCAAAGTTGTATAAACTCCTGCGCGCATGCACATACGTGTTTCCTGTGCTGAGGGTCTGTCATTAGAAAAATAAATATAGAAAGATACTAACAACTTACTCAAAAGATATGACAGGTAGAATCTTATTTAGCAGATTTGGTACCAGCTTTCTTACTGGTATAAAGTATAGAATGGGGTATATCTGCATGTTTGGATTTTGACTTTGTTTATATAAAGCAGATATTCTGTGAACTCTGTATTTGTGAACAATAAATTGGAGTGGGAAGGAGATGGCTTTGTAAAAAGGGTTTTTTGGTTTTAAAATTATCACTGGGGGTGATGAATATATATTGTACTGCATTGTGTTTATCTCCTGCTTTATCTGTATTTGGATATAAAATTCTTGAGAAAACTTGCTGCCTTTCAAACTGTTTTTTGGGATGAGACTTGAATCATAAATTGGGCAAAAGGGACTTCTGGTACCTAGAACTTTGGGATTACAGATTACAAACCAACCTTGGAAAACTGATGACAAAAGGCTTTAAATTTGGTAATGCGTTTGTTTCAGGAAGTCTTCCCGACCAAGTATGCTAGGCAGATGGTTAGTGTATACTGTTTTGCAGTTGGCCTCTGTTTTTAGCTTTTTGAACTTAGGGTCCTTTACATAGCAGTTAAGGGTAATGAAGCTAAGTGAACCTTTGCCTTGGGTTATTTTCTGTGCACGCCTTTTACTATTCAACCTCCTATAGCCAACAGATTTTTATTGCATTTTTAGTATCTTTGCCAAAAACCAGAAAGTGCCTTTTGGTGAGTCAGGTAGGAAAATGGTTGCTGAGAGCTCTTCTTTGAGCCAGCTTTTGCAGAATGCTTTTCTCTTAACTTCTGTTATCCTGTGAAATAGGTTGAGTAGTTATCTCATGTTACAGAATTAAATTAATTACAGAATTACTTTAACTGAAACATGGATATAGTTTATCCATGTTTCAGTTAAAATAATTTTATAGGAAATACAAAATTTAATATTGCTACTAAAATCACCTTTTTAGAGATGAGCAGTGATTCAAGAATGTCTTTTTTGTATTATTTAAGCCACTTATATACTACCTCAAGCTGTTATTCAGTGATTTTATTCATAAAACCCTATGATTTTCAACATTGTGTTTCTAGAACTTGTCAAAGCAGACTCACTTCTTTAACCTTACAGTTTTATTGAGTTAATCTTGGTAAAATATTTCTGAACAACTGATTTAGCTAGTGACAGCAATAAAGAAAAGGTTGGGAGTCAACTTTTGGTGAAAGTTGTATGAGAAGTGAACTGAAAGAATTTGTGGGCTGAGTGCGGTGGTGTATAGCTTAAGTCCCCTCCCCCCCAAAAAAGCCAATCATGGTAGTTCACACTTATAGTCCTAGTATTTGTAAAACTGAGGCAGGAGGATTGTTTGGTTTAAGTTTGAGGTCAACTTGGACCACATAAAATGAGACTGTCTCCAAAAATAGAGAGGGTGAGATGCCAGAAAAAAAAATTCTAGGTAACATTTTAGCCCTACACTGGCCTCAGACCTGCTTTTGCCTCCCCACTGCTGAGATTATAGGCACGTTGCTGCCATGCCTGACAAGAGTTTTTTAATAAAACATTCATTTTGTAATCCCAGCCTTCAAGAGGCCAGGCAGGGTGATTGCCATGACTTTGAGGGTTGTCTGGGCTATGTTGCAAGACAATGTATTGAAAAGGAAAACCAAAAGGCTTACATTGTTCTCAGCACTCAGTGTTAAGGACAGTTCTTAATTACTAGGGGAGAGTTGGCAACCCTAAGGCACTCAGCTGACTAAACTGTATAAGAATACCTTTCAGAATTGAGAATACAATGATCTGAGAAGCAGGTATTTGTAAATGGATTTCAAAAGAAAGTTCATCTGTTAGTCATTTATGTAGGCATTCATTGAAGATTAGTTTGAGAGAAATTTAACTACTAGTAAGAATTTCTTTTGTGATGTAATCAGCTCCTTTTAAACACATTTGCGAAATGACCTACCTTTATAATTGAACAAGCTTTTATAATTGGGCAAATTTTCTGTTGCAGATAGAAGAAAGTGGATTCTAACTTAGATAAGGAAATACTTAAAAATTTTAGCTTTTACTTTGGTTAAGTATTGTTATTTAAAATGCAGTTAGTGCGTGGGCTTTGGATGTTTTCAGAAAGCACATGTGAGCTGGGTGTGGTGTTTCAGGGTTGCTGTCCCTCCACTTGGGAAGCTTGAAGAGGTGTATCATTGGGGCCCAAGAGTTGGAGATTTAACATGGGAACCAGTCTCTTTAAAAACCAAAATATACTAGAAAGGCACATAAATAAGTAAACAAAAACAATATTAAATGGTTTTAACCAAGTAGTCTTTTGCTTTAAAATGGCAATGGTACTTAATCTTAACAGGAGCCACTAAACCTTCTGTATATAAGTCACTTATCTTAGTTCTTAGTTTATTGAGATGCCTACTGTATTGTCAGGTTGGTATCCATGCATAATCTTAAGCATGCTTTTCCCCACTTCTCAAGTAGCAAGGACTGCAGGCTTATGTACCACTATACCTAGAATTAATCAATATGCTTCTGTTGGGCTTCGGGAAATTGTAATCCACTCATTTTATCTCTTGGGTATTTATTTCCAAGCAACAAAAGATTCAAAGTTTTACTGCATTCTGTCTTCATCTACTCTTGATCATCGATAGGTTTGTTAACAATTTCATTGCCAGTACTGATTGTGGGAAAATTAGAAACTAGGTATGAAAGGAGGAGACCCTCTAGACCCTCTAGACCCTCTAGACAGGCATAACTGCTATAGACATTTTGATTTATACTTTTCTGGATTTGCTGTATGGTATTATTTTCACGTTTATGTCTATGTGATAGAAAAGAAAGATACTGAAATATAAGTTTAGCATCACTTTATTGATTAGCAGGATTTTGTGTCAGTTCATTGGTTTATTTAATGATTGTACTTTATTGTACAGTTTACGTAGCAGACCACAATTTCTAGTGATCTAGTGAAAGTGTCAGGTTCTTAAACTTTCCAGGGAATCCTTGTGCATTACATTTGATAAATCTTTTGGTGAAAACTTTGTCAAAATGATAGAATTCTCTCTTGCTCTCAGAGTTAGAATCTAAGTTTATAGTCAGAACTGGTTTCTGGTGAAATGGCTACTGATAGTGTAGTCAGTTTGTCACAGAGCTGAGACTGTTCAACATACGGGAAAAGGGTAGTGTAGTCAGTTTGTCACAGAGCTGAGACTGTTCAGCCGGATGTCATCAAAGAGTCCTCTTTCCTTCCTTCCCAAGTTATACCATTTGTATAATGCCTCTGCTTGAACCTCAGGGACATGAGGTTAACTAATATCCTGAATTTGATTGCCATTTCTGGGATACCCAGGATACTTGACATGTTTAATCTCAGATTTTTTTTTTTAAAAAAAGCATTAAGAAGTTAGCCAGATGTGGTGGCTCACACCTAAATCACAGCATTTGGCAAATGGAGTCAGAAGAACCAGGAATTTAGACTCATCTTTGACTACATAGCAAGTTTGAGGACAGCCTAGCCTATAACAGACCCTCTTAAGAGCAACAAAATGTAAAAGTCTATGAATTTTATACTGGCTAAGTGATGTGTCTGCTTTTTAACCTCTTAACTTTGTACTATCTTTGTTAATTCTGTGCAGTTCTGGCTCTGAAAGAAACTGAGAGGTCAAAAATAGAGATAAGCTGGGGTGGGGGGTGGTTCCTGCTGCAGTCCAGTTTCTCAGGAGGCCAGGGCAGGAAGATGGAAAGTCTGACTTAGACATCATAGTGAGACTGTCTCAAAATGGAGAAAGGAAAGAGGGCCTAGATGTTGCATAGGTGGTTAGAGCACTTGCAGAACATGCAAGGTCCTAGGTTTAATCCCCAGTACGAGGGGAGGTGTATTGTTGCTTACTACCTACTTATGTGCAAATAGAGACTCCTCATCAGAATATTCCCTACAGGTTTCCTATATTACCCCAACCACAAAACCTTATTATTTGCTGTCCATATGGAATCGTTAGTTGTACTTTGTATCATATACAGAACTTAGTCTAAGGTGACGTTGGTGAGTACTTCAAGATATGTGGTCCTGGAGATGCTATAGCTGCTAATATTCCAATAAAACTTAAAACCTATCCTTCTTATGTGGATTCAGAGTTAGTTTAATGTGACCTTGGTAAGTTACACATCTGAAACCTGATCTTAGAAAAGATCTAAGAATATAAATGATAATTCAATCTAAAGCCAATGGCAAATCTAGCCTGAGTATATGGAAAGTTCTAGAATTTTATTCCTTGACTTCATATTAAATCACAACGTTTTGGCATTAGTGAATGGTAAACATTTCTAGTCCTAAGAATTGTGAACCCTTAATCTTAGTTTTATAAGAAATATTTAAGAACTTTCATCTGTCCTGAATTTTTTTTTCTTTGAAGTTGGCCTCATATGTTACCTACTTTTCTCATTGCTATAATGAAGTAGTTGACAAAAGCATAGGAAAGGGTTGTTTGGCTCACAGTTTGAGCGCTCAGTCCATTGGGACAGCAAGGATCCAGTGACAGGAAATTGAACAACTGTCCGCACCCTCTGATAGGACTAGGGGTGAGTAGACAGTACTGGGGCCGCCCTTGGCGACATTCTCAGGACGTGTTTCCATGGTGGCTCGACAGCGGAGGTTGCTAACAAGGTGATGGAAATTTCTCTCTGGAGTTCTAATTGAAAGTCTCTAGGCTGTTTGAGTCCTTGGATTGCCTGCTGCATTGCTGTCAGAGCAGGGGTTGTTTTCCAATGCCAGTGAGTTCTCCTGTAGCCACTGAAGACTGTAATCTAGTATGTCTAGTAGCTGTGTCTCACTTTGTACCTTTAGCAGTGGGTTTGTCGTTCACTCACGCTGGCTTGTTCTGTGATTCTGCTGGGCAAGCGCTGTACCACTGTGCCAGGCCTTAAGCCTCAGCTATCTCTTCTGGTCCTCAGACAGAGACTGGATAAGTAATAATAATAGTAATAGTACCATGTAACTATTGAACCTACGTCCTATTATTATTAAGGAGAAAATACTTAACATATGTTTTCATTTTTAAATTGTTAACTTCAGAATTGGCAAAGTTTAAAAAGTTAGTGTATGTTAGCTTCCTTTACTATATTCCCACCGAGGTTCCAGCACTGTCTCTCAGTTTACTCTTGAGATTAGTAGTCAGGGTTCTTTTTGTTTATTTTTATGAAGAAAACAAAACCCAGTGAGTCGCAAACAAAGAAGATAAAAAAGTAAGAGGGAGAGTAATTGGGAAGAAAAAAGGGGTCAAAAGGAGTGCAGAGGGGGGAAGGACAGGATGGGAATGTGAGAAGGCAGGGCAGAGGTGACTGATCAAGTACGTTCTGTACCTGTATGAAATTGTTAAAGAACAAACAAGGAAAGGTGAGATGCAATTGGGACATCTGAAGTCAACCTCTGACCTCTTTGTTAGCAAATCTCTCTTTTTTCTCTCTCTCCCTCCCCTTTTCTTTCTTACCTCCCTCTTACTCTCTCTCTCTCCTCATCTTCTGCCTCTGGGAATTGAACTGAGGGCCTTGTACATGCTAGGTAAGCACTCTGCCACTGAGCTGAATCCTTAGCCCTAAGCAAATAATCTGTTTTTTCATTCTTTGTTTTTATTTCTGTGTGGCTCTATATTTAAAGGAAGATTTCTTATAATTTACATATATTTATTTGTGTGCATGTGTGTGTATATGTGTGAGTGTGTTCATGTTCTGGTGCGGGTGGAGGTCAGAGGACATGTGAGTCGGTTCTCTGTTCCCACCCTGTGGGTTCTGGGTGAATTTGGATGCTCAAGCTTGCCACCAAGAGCATTTACCCACTGAGCAATCCCACTGGCCCTCAATTTTTTTTTTTAAGTATTGGACAATGTATCTTTTAATTGGTGTATTTAGACTTGCCATGTAGAGTAGTTGGGTTAATACCTTATTTATTTTATTGCTTTACTATTTGTTGCCCTTCTTTTGTCTTCCTTTTTGTTTATTGCCTGTTTGTATATTTTCCCTTTTCCCCACTTGTAGTTTCGAGTTGCTTGTTTATGTGTATGTATGTGTTATGTTTTTGTTTTGTGTATCTAGATGTTTTGCCTGCATGTATGTTTGTATACCACTGGGCATTCTTGATGCCCTTGGAGGTCAGAAGAAGGCATCATCAGATCCCCTGGAATTGGAGTTACAGTTGTGAGCCACCATGTGGTGCAGGGAATCAAGTTAGGTCCTCTAGAAAGCAGCCAATGCTCTTTACCACTGGTCAATATCTCCAGTCACTTAATTCATTCAGTGTTTTATTTGAGTCCATTTTTCTCTTGTGTTAGCATATCAATTACAAAATACCACAATAAAATATGTGCTCAGGAGATAAAGTCAGATCTCCATTCCCCTCTCTCCCTCCTACACACATATACACAAACATATACACATACACACATATACACAAACACACACATAGACATACACACATCTATCTGAAAACACACACATCAGGAAGATTTTTAGAATTATAATAGAAATAAGTGGTTGTTGAATGCAATAACTGTTTGGAAGTGAATGTTTATTGTCTAAGTGTTGATTTTGTATTAAGTGGAATAAAAATTGTTTTGTTTTACTATAGGAGAATTTTAAACACAAAGACCATATAGACCATCAGAAGGATAAAGTTGCTTTAACATTGGCTCGCCTCGCCCGTCATGTTGAAGTGGAAAAACAACAAAAAGAAGAGAAGAATAGAGCATTCAGGGTATGTTTTTATTTTAATAAGGATTTATTAATTTATAGACTTATGTATAATAAAGATGTAAACATAGTTCCAAAAAGAAAAATAATAAACAGAATTTTTGAATAGTTCTAGTGAGTGATTATTCTACATAAAAACTACAGAAAATGTCTGGTAATTATTTTTGGTGTTTGTGGTGTTTTGTAATGTGTGTGTGTGTGTGTGTGTGTGTATATGCCTGTGGAGAACAGAGCTCAGCCTTGGGTGTTTCTCCTTAGGAACCATCTGCCTTGTGTTTTGAGACAAGGTTTGTCATTGGCCTGGAACTCAGGGATTAAGACAGGCTGGCTGGGCAGTGTGCCCCAGGGATTTGCCTGCCTACTTCCAAGTTCTGCAGCTATAAGCACATGCCATTATGCCTGGTTTTTATGTGGGTCCTTATGCTTGTTTGACATATTACTTGTTGAGTCCTCTCTCTAGCCCCTGATATTGTTATTACTCAAGATTTCAGTGCAGTGATTATAGAGTGAGAAATTGGTGATTTATGAAGTTGAGGATACATACTTTGTGTATTGAAAAGTCACATTGCGCTGGGCACTGGTGGCGCGCCTTTAATCCCACCTTTAATCACAGCACTCGTGAGGCAGAGGCAGGCGGATCATTTGGAGTTTGAGGCCAGCGTGGTCTATAAGAGCAAGTTCTAGGACAGGCTCCAAAGCTGAACAGTGAAACCCTGTCTCGAAAAACCAAAAAAAAAAAAAAAAAAAAGAAAGGAAGGAAGGAAGGAAAGATCACATTGATTGCTACATTAGAACTTTACTTCTCTGTGAAAGATACTTTCAAATTTTTGTATTAAAGCCAGTATTTCTGTTTACTTGACTATAGAAAATTTAAATATGTACATGTCAGTATTCTTGAGACTTCTTTATGGCTGTCCTTTCTATTTGTCTTTAGATTAAAATCCTCTTTTTTTTTTTTTTTTTTTACCTGAAGGAAGTCAGGATAAGAACTCAAACAGAGAAAGAATCTGGAAACAGGAGCTGATGCAGGGGCCATGGATAGGAAGAGCTAAATACATACACTTATTTTCAGGAGTTGTAATGTACTTGTTTGTTTGTGGGTTTTTGTAAATAAAACTTTATTGCATACTGCCATACTCGTTAACATACTGTCTATGGCTGCTCTGATGCTATGGCAACAGGAGTTAGAGTTGGTGGTGGAGACTCTGGGCTAAGCCTAAACCATTTGCTCTTCAGCCCTTTTTGAAAATGTGTGCCCTGGCACTCTTTGTAAATGGTAGCAGATACTTTGTGTTGCTGAGTGTCTGATATTGATATTATTCATTGAAAAAGTATTTGCTAAGCTCTTTTATATAGAAAACTATAAAAATTTGAAAATGTCTAAAAATTTAAAGATGAAAAGAACCCTTTATATTTCCATTACAATATTGCCTTAAAATATAGTTGGTTTTTAGCCTTTTTGAAAACCTCTTACAGATATAGTTTATATAATTTGAAATGAATGACTCATTCATTTTGTCCTTGTTTATTCAACACCATTTGCTGACTCAAAAAAATATGATCTCACAAAATGGAAAATGTTTGGTCATTATTTATTCACTTGTGTCAAATGTTTGCTGTAATTTGCCTACTTCCATATTTTTGAAGATGTAAAAATGTAGCAAATTTTATACAAATAGCTGTGGGCTCAGCAGCTTAGTGTAGTACATATGACTATTTTGACATATGTATAGTCTTTGTTATAAATTTCTAGGTGAGGAGTTTTGGGATAAAGTATACTCTTTATATCACTGATGTATCAAAGTCTTTTCACCCAAGAAACAGTAGTTCTCATAAGTCAACTGAGTTTTTTCTTATTATCTTTAGGAAAAACTTGATTTTCAGCACGCTCATGGTTTACAAGAATTGGAATTTATTCAAGGACATTCAGAAACAGAAGCAGCAAGACAGTGTGTGGACCAGTGGCTAAAAATGTCAGGTATTCATTAGAGATCACATTTCATTCAGTTCCTGAACTTCCTGGGAGCCTTAAGGTAGAAGGTGTGTGGGTTTGCCTCCATTGCTAGTGGATATAGGTGGTACTGAAATCAAGTTTTAGGGAGAAAATGATGAAAGGTCACTTGGGAGCACGAGGACCTCAATGTGAGCCCTGGAACCCCCATCAGAAATGCCAGGCCTGGCGGTGTGTGTTTGTGATCCCAGTGCTGCGGAGATAGGGGCAGGAGATTCCTGGGGCTCGCAGGCCAGCCAGCCTAGCCTACTTAGTAAGTTCAGGCAACCGAGAGACCTTGCTTCCACAAAAGTGTATAGCATACTTAAGGGACACCCAAGCTTTTCTTCTGGCCTCCATGTGTGGTGTGCACACGTGAACGTGTGTATACACACACAAAACACATTTAGTTTTTGTGATACTAATGTCACTTCACAACTATGGCCTGTTTTATAATGGCCTACTTTGACGTTGTAGGACTCAAAACAATTAATTCTGTGAAAAAAAATTCATTCCAAAGTGGAGGCAGAATGGGGAGATGTGAGAAGTCAATTTTGTGTCCTATAATGCACTGTAACAAGGAATTTGACAACGGGCACCTTTTGCTTGGACATTTGAAAAGGTAAGGAGGATACTCTAAATTCAGATGGTGAAGGTTAGTCATCTGGGGGACAAGTTGTTTTTGTTTTCTGTAGTGTTAGAGATCCTATCATGTGTAAACAGTTCTCAAAATGATTTTGTTAAATGAAGTTTGATATACCAGTATAGTTTTAGCTTAATATTTGAAACTCAAGTTCTTTTATGCTATTTTGATATGTTATTTGTAATTTATATTTAGGTTTTCTAGAAAGCTGGGTAAAACTTTAGATTGCTCTCCAGCATTATAGTGCAGTTGAAATAATTGTAGAGAAATCCAGCCTGTAACAGTAAATTTCAGGCCGGGCAGTGGTGGCGCACGCCTGTAATCCCAGCACTCGGGAGGCAGAGACAGGCGGATCTCTGTGAGTTCGAGACCAGCCTGGTCTACAAAGGGAGTTCCAGGACAGGCTCCAAAGCCACAGAGAAACCCTGTGTCGAAAAAACTAAAAACAAAAAAAAAAAAAAAAAAAAAACAGTAAATTTCAGGAGACAGCATTTACAGGTATTTGTCTCTCTTACATAATCTGACCGAGCATTCCAAAGTAATTACCCAAGACAGAATTTATAATGTGCCACCACCACCCAGCTAATAAGTAAATGCTCTGTCGTTGCCCATTTGCAGATTAACTGAGCTTCTTTTCAGTAGATCATGAGAAAGCAGAGATTTTTTTTTTCTGTAGTTTCTTTTTTAGGTAGTTAAAAGACGGGGAGTTGAGAGTTTGGGGGTTTCCAGCCATTTTTTCCTTCATAGACGTCTCAAGAAGTACAGACAACTTTGTATGTCTTTTGTGTTCCTGCACATCAGCTTCACATGCAAGGCAAAGTGGTTTATCTGCTAGAAAATGGATCTTTCTAATGTTGCTTCTCTTGATTGTGTAGGTTTGACCACTCCCCATGTGATCCAACAATTACATTACGTGGACCTCTCGCCAGTTCCTTTGCTTGTGTTGTATGTTATGAGCATTTTGTTTCTCAACAGCAGTATAGGGATCATCTTCTCTCTAAGGTAAGAAGAACATGCTCTGTGAGCAGACACTCTTTTTCTAGATAGTCATGGAATGGTATAGGATTTTTTTCATGTTGTTCTTAATCTTGCAGTCACTAATGATGCTGATAAAAACTTTAAATATTGTAAATAAAATGACTTAGGGCACAAAGTTTATTTGTTAAACTCCAGCAGTCCTAGAGATTATCATTAAACTGTTACAGGGAGTGGGGGTCCCTTGTTTGTCCCAGCTGCCCCAGCTAGCTTACACCCAAAATAATCACACAGAAACTGTATTCATTTAAACACTGTCTGGCCCAATTAGCTCTAACTTCTTATTGGCTAAATCTTATGTCTTGATTTAACCCATTTATATTAAATCTGTATGTCACCACAAGGTGTTAATTTAAAAAAAAAAATGTATTGAGTATTGATTTTAGCTGTAGCATTGGTATGATAAAATTGGAAATTTAAAGTTCCCTTTTTTATTGTGTTAGTTTACACACTGGGCTTAGTGGTGACATGGCTTTCCCTTTTATTTTAGGTAGCTGCAGCCGATGGGCATAGCAATGGCCTCCCTCCTCAGATCATCCAGTGTTTTGCATGCCCATCTTGCTTTCTTCTGTTTAGCACCAAGGATGCATGTTTGAAGCATATGTCTGCAAAGAATCATTTCCATCAGCGTTTTAAACTGGGCGGTATGTTAGAGTTTCTCTGCTAAATTTCTTTAAATGAATTATATCTTTGCAAATTTAGCATACTTTTCAGAGTAGCCCTTGATTATTATTATTATCAGTTTAAAACCATAAAAAGAAATGTTTAAGTTATTTTTTTTAAAAATGTTTATTTGGGGCTGGAGAGATGGCTCAGCGGTTAAGAGCATTGCCTGCTCTTCCAAAGGTCCTGAGTTCAATTCCCAGAAACCACATGGTGGCTCACAACCATCTGTAAGGAGGTCTGGTGCCCTCTTCTGGCCTGCAGGGATACACACAGACAGAACATTGTATACATAATAAATAAATAAATATTTAAAAAAAATGTTTATTTGTATCTATCTGTGATAGCCCCCCTTTTTATTTTTATTTTATTTTATTTTTTTAAGACAAGGTCTTCCTTTGTATCCCTGGCTGACATGGAACTTATTATGTAAGTGAGACTGTCTCAAACTCACAATTAGTTGCCTGACTCTACCTCCTGAGTGCTGGGATTAAAGGAATGTGCCACTGCTACCCAGTTATATTTTACCTATTTTGAGGGATGAGAAGAAATTGTTAAGAAAGCACATATTCAGGATAGTGTTCTTGCTATCTAGGAGGTCTGGGGATGGGATCTTCTGCATTTAAGATTTCCTTTTAGCCAATACTAAACAGGCAGAGGTAGGTGGATCTCTGTGAGTTCAAGGCCAGCCTGGTCTACAAGAGCTAGTTCTAGAACAGGCACCAAAGCTACACAGAGAAACCCTGTCTTGAAATACAAATCAAACAAACAAACAAACAAACAAAAAAGATTTCTTTTAATCTGAGGAGAAGGCACCCTTTGTATTTCAGTCTAAATAAATGGTCTACATTATTACTAACTACAAAACTGTTTCTTACTTAACAGATGTTCAGAACGGGAAAAAAGAGGAAGATTGGGTGATTCTCTGTTTAAATTACCTTGCAATTTATAGTTTATTTTGTTTTTCAGATGATAAGGTAACAGCACACCCAGTATCATTTCCATCTTTTGCAAAGAAACTTCTGATCTCTCTGTGCAAAGATGTTCCATTTCAAGTTAAATGTGTGGCCTGCCACCAGACTCTGCGTTCCCACATGGAACTCACTGCCCATTTCAGGTTTGTACAGGTCTAATCTTTGGCTCTAAGGAAATGCTAGTGAGTTCTTCAGGAGTGGAAGGGTTCAGCAACTATTTTCTATTCCATGTGTCTCTCCTTTAAAAAAAAAGGATGTCTTGTTTTCCTTGAAAGTAACCAAATCTAGCAGAATGAGAGAAGTTGGAGGTGTGAGAAGTGTGGTTGGGAACCATGGAGATGCAGGATGGTAGCCAAAAGGCAGAGAGTTCTTCATGGGAAGTTCAGCATTCTCAGGCTGTCTACCTACCACCACATGGTTCTCAATGAGTCTTGTTCTTTAGCAGAAAAGCAAACATGGATAGAGCATATTCGTGACATAAGATAATCAATTCTTAACAAACAGAGCTGGGAGTTGTGGTGCCTACCTATAATCCTAGCTTTGAGAGGCTGAGGAAGGATTACAAATTCAAGGGCAGTCTTGGTTACATGGTGAAACTATCTAAAAGGGGAACAAGTTGGGTGGTGGTGGCACACACTTTTAATCTCAGCACTTGGGAGCCAAAGGCAGGTGGATTTCTGTGAGTTTGAGGCCAGCCTGGTCTAAAGTGAGTACCAGGAGAGCCAAAGCTGTTGCACAGAGAAACCTTGCCTTGAAGAACAAAAACAAAAAACTCCCAAAAAACAAAAACAGAAAAAGGGCAGTTGGGCAGTGGCGGCCACGATGAAGCTGAAGAGATGGGATAGGGAGGGACGACAAAACAAAATAGAGGTTGGAGAGGTGTCTCAGTGAATAAGAGCATATTGTGACTACTCTTCCAGAAGGTCCAGGTTCAATTCCCAGTACCCACATGACAGCTGATAACTGTCTATTATTCCAGTTCCAGGGGGTCAGATGCCTCCACAAACATCAGGCACACAAAAAGTAAACAGACATGTAGACAAAACACCCATACATGTTAAGTAAATAAATACAGCTAAATATATTAATTAAAACCCATAAGAAAGCCAGAAAACAGCAACGAAAAAGAGTGGAATATTGTCTAGAGTTTTCAGTGTTCTTTCATATATTTTAATGACCTTGGAGAATCTAATTTGCTTCAGGGTCCTTTAGGAGTACATTCGATAGTTAATGAAGTTTTCTAAAGTTTGTTTTAATTTTTTTTTTGTTTTTGTTTTGTTTTTTGAAACAGGGTTTCTCTGTAGCTCGGGAGCCTGTCCTGGAACTAGCTCTTGTAGTCCAGGCTAGTCTTGAAACTCACTGAGATCCACCTGCCTCTGCCTCCCTCCCAAGTGCTGGGGTTAAAGGCATGTGCCACCACCATCCGGCAATATTTTTAACCCTTGTATATGGATTAGAAAGATAAAAATAGCGGTAATTTAAAAGTATTTTAAGGTGATAGAGTATCACTTAACTGCTTTATTAAAAAATATCTTTTAGCACTTATTTATATTGTTATTTTAAAATTCTTATCATATAAAGCAAAGAAAACTTACACTTTTTTTTTTAATCCAAATTAGGGTTCGTTGTCGAAATGCTGGACCTGTAGCCATAGCTGAGAAAAGCATTGCTCAGGTTGCAGAAGAATTCATAGTAAGAGGTTATTGTTCAAATTGCAACCAGGTCTTTGTGGATGAAACCAATATCCAAAGTCACAAGCATTCAGGACACAAAGTCACAGTTGTTAACTCGGTGCAAGAGTCAGTCTTACTTTATTGCCACATCAGTGCAGGGAGTAAACCGCCATGTGATTTGCATTTATTCAGTCAACCAAAATTTTCATCACTTAAACGAGTTATGTCTATTAAAGAGTCCAGCGCAGTGGACTGTGTCATTCCAAAAAAGAAGCCGAATTTAGGTGGCGAAAGCCACGGAGGAATAGTTCGTGTGCAGAGCCAGAGTTCAGCAGTTACAGCCTGGTGCTGTGAGTGCAGTCAGCGGTTTCCAAGTGAAGAGGCAGTAGAACGACATGTCTTCTCAGCAAACACCATGTGTTACAAATGTGTGGTCTGTGGAAAGGTGTGTGAAGATTCAGGGGTCATGCGTTTACACATGAGCCGGTTTCATGGAGGGGCACATTTAAATAACTTCCTATTTTGGTGTCGGACATGCAAAAAGGAGCTAATAAAGAAAGATGCTATCATGGGACACATCACTGAGTTTCATAATGGGCATAGATATTTTTATGAGATGGATGAGGTAGAAGAGGAAGCCTTGCCATCCTCCTCTACAGTGAGTCATTTGGATGCTGATAAGCCACCTTCACCCATTACTGTTGTTGATCGTTGCCTAACAAGTCCTCCAAGGGGCAGGTGGCAATGCCGAATTTGTGAAGAGATGTTTGATTCCCAGGAGTGTGTGAAACAGCACTGTATGTCCTTGTCAAGTCACCAGTTTCATAGGTACAGCTGTGCCCACTGCAGAAAGACTTTTCATAAAATAGAAACTTTGTACCGACATTGCCAAGATGAGCATGACAATGAGATCAAAATGAAGTACTTCTGTGGGCTTTGTGATCTTATTTTTAACAAGGAAGAAGCGTTTTTGAGTCACTATAAGGATCACCACAGCATAGATTATGTGTTTGTGTCAGAAAAAACTGAACCCTCAATTAAAACTGAGGATGATTTTAAAATAATAGAGACCAGTAATTTGTTAAGCTGTGGTTGTCATGAGAGTTACATCTGTAAAGTCAACAGAAAGGAAGATTACGATAGATGTCTTCAAATCATGCTAGATAAAGGTAAACTGTGGTTTCGCTGCAGTTCGTGTTCAGCGACAGCCCAGAATTTGGCTGACATTAATGCTCACGTCTATGAAGCGCACAAAAGAGACACGGGTGATGAGGAGCAGCAGTATGTGATCAAGTGTGGCACCTGCACCAAAGCCTTCCAGAACACCGAGAGTGCTCAGCAGCATTTCCACAGAAAGCATGCCACCTTCCAGAAACCTTGTGTGGCTCCTGTCGGGTCAGACAGAGGAAGCACCGGCACATTTGCTGCCAGTGCATCACATGCTGAGAAAAAACTGAAGCCTACGAACTATACAGACGTGGAGAAAGGGGCCGAGCATGACACGAGCTGCCAGAATATAGGTATGGCTTTCCAGCGTGGGCAGGTGTTGTGCACTCACACCGGATCATGCGCATGTGTGCTCATCAGCAAAAGCTGAGGGAATGCAGAAAGCACAGGTGTCAGCTGATGAGCAGCCAGTGTGACTTCCAGGGTTTTGTGTGTGTGCGGTCTTTAAGAACAGAGATCTCTTGTTTTTTTTTTTAATATTTATTTATTATGTATACAATATTCTGTCTGTGTGTATGTCTGCAGGCCAGAAGAGGGCACCAGACTTCATTACAGATGGTTGTGAGCCACCATGTGGTTGCCGGGAATTGAACTCAGGACCTTTGGAAGAGCAGGCAATGCTCACAAGCTGGACGGTGGTGGCACACGCCTTTAATCCCAGCACTCGGGAGGCAGAGGCAGGTGGATCTCTGTGAGTTCGAGGCCAGCCTGGTCTACAAAGGGAGTTCCAGGACAGGCTCCAAAGCTATAGAGAAACCCTGTCTCGAAAAAACCAAAAAAAAAAAAAAAAAAAAAAAAGAAAGAACAGAGATCTCTTTCTAAGAGTTACTCAGTTACTTAGTTTATTGAAGATTTGGGAGTAATTCTGAATCTGAAAATCTTATTTTTCTTAAAATATGAAGGTTCATTAAAAAGTAAATATTTTTTTCTGTGTGTGTGTTCAGGGTGGGTATCTTTCTGTATGTGTTGTGTTTAGCTTTGTATATGCTAAATGAGTCCTGTATCACTGAGCTTCATCACCAGCCCTAGATGTGGCCTTGTTCTTTTTCTTCTCTTTTTGTTTTGTTCTTGGTTTCTTTTCTGTAGCTTTGGAGCCTGTCCTGGAACTTGCTCTGTAGACCAGGCTGGCCTCAAACTCATAGAGATCCACCTGCCTCTGCTTCCTGAGTGCTGGGATTAAAGGTGTGCGCTGCTACCACCCTGCTGGCCTTATTTGTTTGTTTTTTAAATTTATTTAGGGTTTGTTTGTTTGTTCTAAGACAAGGTCTCACACTAGCCCAGGTTGGCCTGGAGCTTACTGTGTAGCCTAAGATGGTCTAGAAGTGGTCTAGAAGTTGTATCCATTCCTCAGCCTCTTAAGTGCTAGAATTACAGTCACTGCTATCATGCCCGGCTTGGTCTTATTCTTTATATATGAGAAACTATAACTTTGCAACAAAGCTTTGTAATAAATAATTAAAATAGTGATTAGAAGTAGAATGAGAAAGGGGGTGGGGAGTTGAGAGATTAATTTCTTCCTTTATACTTCCTTTGACCTTTCCCTCCATATGATCAGATTAAATGAATAGAATAGTTCATTATGTTATTTAGAAGTTTAATTATTTTTGGCTAGATACAATAAACCTGTAGACTTTGACTATTAACCTGGTGAATTGTAAAAGGTAGAATACAAACAGTAAATAAATTTTGGCTGTTTCTTTGGTTCATGTTTTATTCTTAAAATTGTTTATTTATAAACATATATATTTATATATAGCATTTTAATACTATTTCAAGTAATAAATAGTTTTTAACATCTGTCACAGTCTGCCCACCTGGTGTAAGACCTCTGTAGTAAGGAAAGGAGGGACCTTGCAAATCCCTCTGCCATGGGCCTGTATATCTAGAATCTCCTGGTTTCAGCTGAGGAACAAAGTAGCCCCTTGGTTCTTGTCCCTGCTAAAGGACCTGCTGGACTTCAATATATTTATCTAGGGTAGAGCATTTTGCTTCATCTTCCCCGGGGATACATATCCACTCCTGGGCCAAGAGAGTCTTACCTCTTAATTGGATGGGGGCATGTGTGAGGCCTAGCAGCTGAGGGTGGCAAGCTGGAATTCTGGTTGGGCTTCATTTTCCACCATTGATCTATTTTTTGACATGGTCTCACACTGTTGCTTGGACTGTTGGGCTCGAGTGACTCCTTATCTTGGCCTCCACACAAGCTCGGACCATAGGTGTGAGCCACCACACCTGGCTATAAACCATGGACCTTTTATATTATAGGTTTGCTTGGTAGTGCATATAGCTCTCGATGCTACCTTTAGTTGTGGGTTTTCACTGAGAAAACAGCTGGGCAGTGGTGGTGCACACCTTTAATCCTAGCATTTAGGAGGCAGAGGCAGGCCTGTGAATTTGAGGCCAGCCTGGTCCACAGAGTGAGTTCTAGCACAGGCTCCAAAAGCTACACAGAGAAACCCTTCTTAAAAAACCAAAAGGAAAAAAAGAAAGAGTAATTGCACTAGAGAAAGCATTAAATCTTTAATCGTCTAATCAGTTTTAGTTCTAAGAAAGTGAGAGAGCAGCCACAGCATTTTATGTTTGCTTGTGCTTTCCTTTGGTTTTCTCACTGCACTGGGGAATGTGTACTTGTCTGTGTTGGACTGTAGTATCTAAACCTGAGGTTTCTGAGGGCCAGAAGATAGAGCATAGCTCAGAAGTGATACATTGAAGAGGCCTCTGTGAGGCCTACTAGAAACAAACTCACTTCAAAATATTCCAGGGTTTGCATGAATACTACAGGACCCTTCAAGGCCTTGTCAAGGTAGAAAAGCTTGGAAGGGGAGGTAGGCTAGGAAGTGGAGAACGGGAGATGGAAGAAGAGCCCGAGAGAACCAAGAAGTAGGTAGTAACTTCCTACCGGCACCTTCTCATGCCTGTGGGGTCAGGTTTTGAAGCTGTGCTTCTGTGAGTGGTTAATCCTCAAACCAGGGGGCTACTAATAAATTAAGAAAAGCAAATTCTTGTGCCAAGAGTGTTCTTGGTAAATAACCTTAAAAACCATGTTTGTAGGGTTTAATGTGTCACCCTGGCTGCCTTCAAACTTAAGTTTCTTTGAGCCTTTCTAAATAGAACATTGGGATATAATTTAATTTAATGTTACTATATATTGTATTATTGTACTAGATTATTTTTGTGTGTTTCTGTTTTGACATAAGTTTATGAGTCTTTTCATGCACACTGAATATTTATGGATAGGGAAATTTTATTTATTTAGTTTTAAAATTTGGACTTCTATTTGGCCTAGTACAGTGATTTTTTTTTTTTTTTTTTTTTTT
>NC_022028.1:19243321-19250835 GCF_000317375.1 Microtus ochrogaster | reverse complement strand
CTGTGCCTGGCTTTCCTTACACTCTTTTGTTTTCTTGTTTTGTTTTGTTTTGCTTTTGGAGACAGGGTTTTTCTGACTGTCCTGGAACTCACTTGCAGAGATCCACCTGCCTCTGCCTCCTAAGTGCTGAGATTAAAATCATGGCACCACTGCTGTCACCTAGCTGAAGAATTAGAAGTTCAAGGCCAGCCTTGATAATGTAGTGTGTTTGAGTTCATTCTGGCCTAAATGAGATCGTGTCTCAAAGCAAAACAAAAACACAAAGGCCTTACAGGCAAAGGGAGATAGTTTAAGAAGGATATATAGGCAGGCATAAATACTGTAAGTCACCTAGTTTAAGTATAGACAGATTTGGATTTCTTGGAAAGATTACAGTAGAGATGAATAATAGAAACATTTATGCATATTGGACCTCTGATGTCTTTAGACTTGAGGAATTAGGATAGTTATGGACCATTCTTACTGAATTCATGTTATGTTTTTGTTTTTTGTTTTTGTATGTGTGTGTGTTCTTAGAGGAAGATGTTGAGCTTCCAGATGTGGACTACCTGCGAACTATGACGCACATAGTCTTTGTAGATTTTGATAACTGGTCGAACTTTTTTGGTCATCTACCTGGACATCTTAATCAAGGAACATTTATTTGGGGCTTTCAAGGTATGGTTGAAAAGGGATGCGTTGTGAGGCTCCTCTTCTGCGAGCATGATTCATTTGAGAAGGTCCTTTAAGCCTTTCTAGTAGAACATGAAAACTGTGTTATTAATGTGTGTTACTCTCCTGGATTGCTCGTTCACATTTATTTTACTTTATGTTTATATGTGTATGGAGGTCAGAGGACAGTTTGTGGGAATCTTCTCTTCCTACATTATGTGGGGTCCAGGGATCCATCTTAGGTCATCAGTCTTGGTGGCAAACATCTTTACCCACTGAGCTATCAGGACATTGGCCCTAAATTTTCTATTGTTGTTAACATATTTCTATGTTAAGTATTAGCTCTGTTAACCCAGAATTCATGTAGTTTTTTGATACACATTGAAGAAGGATTCATTCAACACCTATGTGTCAGGCTTTTAAAATATAAGAAAGCAGGCTGAGAGAATCGTATATGATAGTTACACAAGTTGTTTAAAATCATAATACTACAAAACAAAATTTAAAAGCTGCAGAGATGGGTCAGTGGTTAAGAGCACTGTTGCTCTTCCAACGTACCTGGGTTTGATTCCCAGCAACCACACGGCAGCTCACAACTGTCTGTAACCCTGATTTCAGAGGATCACTCTCGCACAGATATACATGCACGTAAAACTTCAGTGTACATAAAAAATAAATAAATCCTTTAAAAACAAGCTAAAAACTCCTAAATCCAAGGAAACAGACTGAGATGCTTGTGTTTTGTTACAGTGTTACCTTGAACTGTGGTCACCTAGCTATGGGACTGATGTTATTTTCAGTGTGCTGCTGTTGCCTCTTCAGTTCATTGTTGCTCTTTATGAAGGACCTCTTCACTAGATACTTCTATAAACCTCTGACCAGACCTATGGGAAGGAAGTCTCTGACTTACTGATGTTTAGTGTAGTGAGTATCTGGTAGAGTTCATTTTTCAGAGGGAATAGCATACAAAGATAAGGATTGGCATTAAAGATAGAAACACACTGATCTGGATAAATTAGCCAGTCTAATGTTTTATTAAGTCTAGCTCTGCTGATTGCCTCAGTTTTTTAATTTTTTTAAAATACTTGGTAATTTTGTGTACACACTCTCTTTCATACACACACACACACACACACACACACACACACACACCATTTCACCCCCATCATCGTCTCACATCTTACTTTTACTACTGCCACAGAACCCCTTCATGGTAAAGCATGCTCTTCCTGTGTTTGTATCTATGTATCTTGCTCTCATGAGTATGGGTTGGAGATTCTTTTTTTTTTCCCCTTCCTCCCAGTCCCCTCCTACTCCCCCTCTTTCCCTCCTCCCTCCCCCTCCAGTCTTAAGAGAGGGCAGGGTACCCTCCATCCAGGCCTAGGAAGCTGTGCATCCAAATAGACTAGGGTCCCAAAAAGTCAGTACATGTAGTAGAAACAAGTCCCAGTGCCTTTATCAATGGCTTCTCACTCAGCCCCCATTGTCAGCCACATTCAGAGAGTTCGGTTTGATCACATGCTCGTTCAGTCCCAGTCCAGCTGCCCTTGGTGAGCTCCCATTAGATCAGCCCCACTGTCTCAGTGGTGGGCACACCCCTCGCAGTCCTGACTTCCTTGCTCATCTTCTCCCTTCTTCTCCTCTTGATCTGGACCTTGGAAGCTCAGTCCAGTGCTCTGATGTGTGTCTCTGTGTCTGGGTTGGAGATTCTTTAGCAGAGCTTGAGCACTTTAATAGTGACTGCCAGTCTGTGATGGAATGTTGGTGGCCCACCCGGTGTAGGTCCTCACAGTTCAGTTGTGTGCTGTGACGTGTCCAGAAGACAGTGTCTCAGAGCACTCCTCCATCCCCGGGCGTCGGAGGGAGTTTCAAAGCTGCACTCTTTAGGGCTGATCGCTGAGCTGTTAGTTATCGCAGGACTTTAACTAGTCAGGAGTCTCTGAACTTGAGCCCACACAAAAGAAGCCACTCCGAGGAACACCAAAGAGCAAGGGTAGCACTAACCTGTGAGCATAAGCAGACATCTTGAGATTGCTGTGCATTGTTCCTTACCCACTGATTTTGGCATACTTGTAAAACCACCAAATTTTGACTTCATGTAGAATGATACCATTCAAACAATGTTAACTTTTTTAATTTGCTCACTATCCATATAAACTTAAGAAAAGTTGTATTTTATGCTTATGGGTGTTTTGCTTGTCTGCTAGTGCTTATGGTGATGAAAAGAGGGTGTCAGGCTTCCTGAAACTGGAATTCTAGACAGTTGTGGTGTGATGGGAATTATTGACCTGTGGGTGATGGGGTCAGACTGTAGTGATGAGGAGAGCAGGCCTGCTTTTCATCCTGCCCAGCTCCCGCACGGCTAGCTTTACACCCGAAATAACAACACACAAATTGTATTCATTTAAACACTGCCTGGCCCATTAGCTCCAGTCCCTTATTGGCTAACAATCACATATTGATCTAACCCATTTCTAATATCTGTATTACCACTTGACTGTGACTTACTGGCATGAGTCTAACCTCCATCTGTCTTGTGTAGAAGAAGCATGGCATCTGCCTGACTCTACTTTCTTTCTCCCAGCATTCTGTTCTGTCTTCCTCGCCTACCTATGTTCTGACCTATCAGGCCAAGCAGTTTTCTTTATTAATTAACCAATGAAAGCAACGGATAGATAGAAGACACTCCTACATCAAGACTGGCTGAAAGAAGAACCAGTGCTTTTTTGTTGGTTGGTTGGTTGGTTGGTTGGTTGGTTGGTTTTTTGATTCAGGGTTTCTCAGCTATGGAGTCAGTCCTGGAACTCTCTCTATAGACCACTCTGGCCTTGAACTCACAGAGATCCTCCTGCCTCTGCCTCCTGAGTGCTGAGATTAAGTGTGCCACCACCACTTAGCTGAGCCAGTGCTCTTAACCACTGAGCCATCTTTAACACATAAATTTGTATGTGCATAGGCAGGTTAAAGGAGCCAGTCTCCATCCCCAAAACTGTAAAGCAACAAGATGGTGATGCCTCTGGTGGGATTGAGACAGCATCTCATAGCTTCAGGCTGGCCTCCAGTGTGCTTTTTAGCTGAGGCTTTCCTTGAACTCTGGGTCATACCTCTGAGTATGCACCACCAGGCCTGCTTGCTGTGGTGCTGGAGGTCAAACCCACGGCTGTGTGCATTCTAGGCACACACTTTAGTACTTGAGTTACGTCTCCGGTTAGTTCTTTCACATTGTAGTTAGTACTTTAAAGAAACAGGGTATGTACAGCTTATATTTTACCTTGAAAAGGGTCTTGGTCTTTTCTTTCTCTGCTTGACTATCACTTACATTTTTTTCTAAACTCAATAGGTGGAAACACCAATTGGAAGCCTCCACTCAGCTGTAAGGTCTACAATTACTTGAACAGAATCGGATGCTTCTTTCTTCATCCTCGCTGTAGTAAAAGAAAAGATGCTGCTGATTTTGCCATATGTATGCATGTAAGTAGGTGTTCTGTTCAAAACCTGATTTCAATCCAAGGTCCATTTGGATTTCTTCCCACTTGAACTGTAGTGGCAGCATAGTTCATTGTTCAATGCTGGTTTTATAAAACTGTCTGCATCAGGGTCTACTTACTGCTATATAGTCTGTCAAGGACCCACCTCACGCTTAATTCCTGCTTATGTCAGTCCTCTATATCTCTATCTATATAGCAGATTCAGTTTTTATGAAATAAATAGTTGAGATGATACTGTACTTGCTGTTACTAATGTGCTTGAACAGTTTAATATCTGAAATTGAGATGCACTGTATCAATCAGTGTAGTCCTAGGTAGAATTTGCGTTTGCATCTGCCTCTGCCAGTCACCCAGTGAAAGTACTGAGCCAGGACCTATTTTATATTAAGTCCTCTACTTGAATGTTTTGTGCCACTCATGTAATGTAAATAAATGCTTTAACAAGCATGTCACTTGCTCTTTCAGCCTCAAGAGGTTTTTTTTTTCTTTCTTTGATTGAATCACACAGTTAACCTTTTGTACATCTTCCCTGTGAGGGTTTATTTGCCTTTTCATGAATAGGTGGCCTTTTAGGTCCCTCCTTCATATAGGTGTGTAGGTATATGTAGTTTGGCTGTTTTTTTTTTTCCTTATGGTACATACATAGCTTATCTTGTGTTATTGACATCTTATATTTGATTAAGTTTATATTATTTCATTTATGAAGGCTGGCTAGGGAATATTCTATATGTGCTCATGGTGAAATAGATTTGAAACTTTTGCAGATTTCTAAAAACCAGTGCTGTTTGTTCCAACATAGGCTGGCCGACTAGATGAGCAACTGCCCAAGCAGATCCCCTTCACCATCCTCTCAGGAGACCAAGGTTTTCTGGAACTAGAGAATCAATTTAAGAAGACTCAGAGGCCGGCTCATATACTCAACCCTCACCACTTAGAAGGAGACATGATGTGTGCCTTGTTAAATAGCATATCTGATTCTACCAAAGGTATGCAGCTGCTGTCACAGTGCAGACCACCCAAAAGGAGGAGATTTCACTGCTGAGAGAAACCAATAAACTGCTGTCTGCTAGTGAACTGTTGTCTGCTTCCTAAACCTTTGTGCTTTCATACGTCTGTCTTATTTATCCTTTTTTATGTACTTTCATGCTTGTTCATTTGTTTTTATCAGGGTCTCTTATAGTTCAGACCAGCCTTGAACTTCTCTTTGGTACAGGCTAATGTAGCAGAGGTTAGCCTTGAAGTGCTAATCCTCCTGTCTTTTCCTCCCAAGTTCCAGGATTATAGGCCATCATGCCTGGCATTGTGCCTCCCTTCTTTTGTATTTTAGACTGAAGATTAATTCACATTAATTTTCTACAGCCTTCTTTATGCTACTAGATAAAATCAGTATCCTTTTGTATAAAATATACATTCATGTCTTCAAGCATATTAAAGCTTAGAATTCATATCTTTACTCTGTTTCTGAAATCACAAATTTATCTTCAGATTTTTTAGAAAGTATAGTGTGCCACCTGAATGCATCCAATTTATCAGAAAATGAGGTGTTAATAGATAAAGAAAGCAAAAAATAAAGCAATACCTTGAAGGAAAGTTGAGAGGCTCTTTGAGAGGTTGACCATGACGCAGGGAAGTGCTGATTAACCTGCAAGTCCTTGGGTAGAGTAGGCTCCTCCTACTATTGCTGTGGTTGGTACTTTTTGTGAGTTTGTCCATGGTTAGGAATACTAATGTTCAGTTTCACCACCCCATATTTTTAAAAGAAAGTAGTTATAGGAATTTTTTGTTTTTCCTAATTTCTGACATAAATATGAATGAAGAGAGAATAAGAATGATACTGTAATGTTCCAGTAGACAGCCATGGTGATTCACACTTGGTTCTTCTAGCAGTTGAGAGCCTGAAGCAGGAGATGTCTGTGAGTTCCAGGATAGCACGGACTACAAAGTGAGACCCTGTTTCTGAAAATAATAATTAAAAAAATCCCTAGTAATGAGATATGAGACCTGTCTCAGGTAAAACAAAAATGATGAAAAAGATGTGAAGATTTTGGTGAATGGCCTCAGTGGAAACTTAATACTTCTCGAGAGTGTTATTGTATAGTTTAACATTTTCCAGCTCTCTCTAGATATTTTCTTTTAACATATTTGAAGCTATACTTTAATTGAAAACTCATAATGAAGAATGTTACTCTAGTCAGCAATCACAGTGGATTCTATAAATTATGATTCTATTTATCCTTTTTTGGGGGGAGAGAGGACAGTCGTCTTCATGACCCAGTTTGATTTGAAACCTAGATCCTCTTGCTTTTACCCACTTCTAATGTGCAGGTACTAAAGGTATGTGCCACCATGGTTAGTACTCAACTATACTTTTTGAAACAGTAATGAAGGTGGGTGTGGTGGCACATGACTATAATCCAGCCCTTAGGGGCTGAGCCAAAGGGAAGTGGGAGTTGACAGCCAGCTTTGGCTAACGTGTGCACAAAAGTCACGGTATTGATACAAGATTAAAAAGGAAAATGTGTTTTTCCATATTACACCCTACTTTAGTTCTTATCTTCCTACTCTCTAATTTTTATTTTCATCCACTTAATTTTTCTATCTGGACCTTTATTTATTTATTTATTTATTTGGTTTTTCGAGATAGGGTCTCTCTGTAGCTTTGGAGCCTGTCCTGGAACTAGCTCTTTTAGACCAAACTGGCCTAAAACTCACAGAGATCCACCCGCCCCTGCCTCCCAAGTGCTGGGATTAAAGGCATGTGCCACCACCAGCCAGCTAGACCTTCTTTTAAAATCAAAAATTAAAAAAAAAACAAAAACACAGCAAACAAACCCTGTTCCTCGCTGTCATCACTCCTGTCCTCAGCAATCTCTATTTTTCCTTGGCCACAAGAGCAATCTCATTTTCTTCTCTCATGCTACAGTTCTGGGACTGTTTCTTAGAGAGTTAGAATGTGAGATCTGTCTGTGTTGTTGCTGCTTGGAGTGAGCACTGCGTGTGAGTAGGTCTGTGTGGGTGCCCTGGGCTGGAGGTCAAGCGACCACAGAGTGGCCTCATGAATGTTCTCCTTCATCATAGTCCTTTTCCGTGTTGCTTTTACTCAGAATGTATTTGAACTCACTGCTTGGGGGGGGAACTTAGAACGCAAAGACTGCAACCCAAGTAAGGAAAGGCATGGGATTTGATTGAAGGCGAGCTTTGTAACTCCCTAGCTGAGTGTTCTGAGACAGGTTACTCTACCTTTTTTTTTGAACCTTATTTTTATGTCTGTTAGGTTATAAGAATTGGTGATTTGTACAAATATGTGTAGCACTGTATATAAAGCACTTTAGATGGTCAGAGAATCATGCTGTCTTTTTTTAGACCTGTCATAGA
>NC_022028.1:19219411-19243079 GCF_000317375.1 Microtus ochrogaster | reverse complement strand
GGGCAGGAGGAGGGTCAGAGCCTTAGGTGATGTAGGACTGTAGGGAAGCTGTCTTCCAGCACAACAGGGTAGCTGCACATATGAACCCACAGCTGCTGTGGCAGATGCACAGGGCTTGGAGATGGGAGGTAAGGATGAAGTCCTACCTCTGGCTGCAGAGCTATTGGCAATTGATAGCTGCTGTGGGAGGGGTGTTCCTATCTGTAGACTTTATGGCAACTGTTTGAAGACTGTAGTTTTGGGAGAGGGGATTCAGTGGAGCTTTTTGAGCATCTGTTGAAAGCTTTCTCTCAAACATGAGTGGATAGTTTTACATAAAAGCTTCAGATTTGTCTCCATTCCAAGCTCTAACCATGCTAACAGAACTACAGTGCAAGTGCTTTTGCTTTCTGTTACTGTGATGCTGGGACTTGAAGCTAACCTTGCACATGCTGTCAGACACTCTTAGTTGGCTCTGCCTCTAGCCCTGAACAGCTTATTCTGTAGGTAAAACAGCAAGAAGTTCTCTAACAATAGAAGTTTGAGTCTCATACCAGAAACTTAACATTGACAAGGTCAAACATGGTATATATTAGAGCAGAGAGTCCTGTAGAGCCAGAAACAACTGTTTGAATATTGGCAAGAGGATCCCTGACGCATGGATGGTATCTTTGTTTTGTTTTTTGTTTTCTTTTCCGAGACAGGGTTTCTCTGTAGCTTTGGAGCCTGTCCTGAAACTAGCTCTTGTAGACCAGGCTGACCTCAAACTCACAGAGATTCACCTACCTCTGCTTCCCGAGTGCTGGGATTAAAGGCACACGCCCCCACCACCTGTCTTCATGGATGGTATCTTATACTTGGAGAATTTAGCTCTTAGTTTTTCAGTTAATTGGAAAGTTTTCAAGAAATATTTTGCTTAGTAAAAGTTAAAAAATACTAAAGAGAGAGATTGGGGGTTTCTGGCTCAATATATTAATGTCCAGTCATTTGGCCTGGCCCTGCTTGTGCAAGGTAGGGAGCTAGATGGCTTTAACTAGTAGTTTTTTCTTCCAGGTCCCTGAAAATCAGTTACTTTTTAAGCAAGGTGAGCCTTTAAATTAAATTTAGTTGTATAATGGTTTTTTCCTTATTTGATTTTATCTCCATACAATATATGTAAAAATCTTATTGTGGCATGAAAATCTATAGCAGTTTGGCTTCATTGACCTTTTGGCAGCCTTAGCTGTGTAATTGCCCTAGCTGTTCTGGATACTCACTCTATAGATCAGGCTGCCCTCAAACGCACAGAGATCATCACTGCCCAGCTTCAATTCTGTTTTCAATTGCACTCTGCTTAAAAGGTGCTACAGAGCCTGGAGTAGTGGTACTACATACCTGTGACTTCCATAACTCAAGAGACCGAGAAAGAGCTGACTGGCTTAATGAGACCCTTGCTCAAACAGTAAGAAACAAAAACTTAGCAGAATATTTCAGTCAGTTTTTCCTGGTAATCCTAATTAGAGGTGTCACATAGGCTGATCTTAGTCCTTCTACATTTTATTCAGAAATCTCTTAGCATAGCTTTCCTGTTTCAGGGATGAAGGTGCACTTGTCACCTACGTTCTCAGTGAACTAGCTTTACTGAGGGTAGACTGTGTTATAACCAATATGCTAGCTACTTTTTTAGTCAACCTGCTTAAACATTTAACGAGTTTAGATACATTTAATAACATCTAATGGTTTTCAGTCCTCTTTTTTTAAAAAAAAAAAGATTTCTTTATTAATTATGTATACATATACCAAAAGAGAGCACCAGATCCCATTACAGATGGTTGTGAGCTACCACATGGCTGCTGGGAATTGAACTCAAGGACCTCTGGAAGAACAGTCAGTGAACAGTCAGTGGTCTTAACCTCTGAGCAGCCCCCTTCCTTTTTTTATTTATACATGTGTGTGTATGTATGTGTGCGCTGTGACACAAATCTCCACTTTTGAGGCAAGGAAGCGGGGTTTAGAAAGCTGAAATTACCTGCCTGTGGCCATTGGTTTTCTTTTCATCAGTGTCATCTGCTAGTGGGTGAGACTTGTTTAGTACAAGCTAGTTCCCCACCCACTCTCCCACACACACTGTAAGTTGCTGGCTCTAGCCATGTGCTTCAAGAGTGAAGAGGGACATATTTGCTATAGAGTAATGATGGTACAGTTTACATAATGCAGTATATCCGATTTTGTCTTTTTAAAGCTGTATTCAAGAATTCTCTTCATTTCTCTCAGAAGATAGAGGTAGGTTGTGAGAGCTCTGCTGAGCAGTCAACAACAGCTGTCAAGTGCCCTAGCATCTGTGTCAAGCAATTAAACTCACCTTCCTGTCTTTCCAGGCCCCTGAGACTGTGTAGAACTTCAGACATTGCAATGGGCTGTGTACGTAGCCTGAAACTCTTAAGAAGTGCAGTAGCAGCCCTGGCTGCTTGTCCACCCCCTTCCCTCTACTCCGTGTTAAGTATAATTGGTGTGTATAGAGTCAAAGTCATATGGATTTCAAAGTCCATCTTGAAAGTAGATATAAAAGCTCACCTGTGCTATGACTGTGTAAACTGTTGTGGCAATAACATGACCTATATTACGTTAAATAATACGAATTGAGTCAAAAGGCCAGTCTGCCTGTTGCTTCCCCACAGTTAATCTGTATAGAGGCCTGGAAGTAGAGTGTCTGTGATGTTCTCAACTGTGTGGATGGCTTGGTTGAGGCAAAAGAGCCTGGTCTAAGTCTGGTAGCCCTGTGCGTGTTGTGCATGCAGTTCAAACTGAAAGTCTCCCTGCAGTGTTGGGACGTGGGATTTTGGGAGGTCTAGACTTTACTTTGTGGTACCTGTTGATGTTTCCTTTTTGCTCTTTTGTTGTGTTCATTGGTTTTGTTTTGGGTTTTTTTCTCTCTCCTTTTGCTCTCTTTTAAAATAGACTTCATTATAGTTATTTATTATTTGTGGTTTTGCACACACACATACACACTCTCACTTGTGGAGGTCAGAGAACAACGTGCAGGAGAGTTTTCTTCTTCTATGTGGCCCCAGGAATCAAATTCAGGTTGTCAGGCTTGGTGGCAAGAACCCCTATCAGTTGAGCCTCTCATCAGCTCTTTCTCTCTTTGTTTTTAATGTCTACACTCTAGACTTTAGAGGCTGAATTTGTTTTTTTAAAACTAAATGAGCTGGGCGGTGGTGGCGCACGCCTTTAATCCCAGCACTCAAGAGGCAGAGAGGCACGTAGATCTCTGAGCTCGAGGCCAGCCTGGTCTACAATAGCTAGTTCCAGGACAGGCTTGGACAAGCTCTAAAGCTACAGAGAAACCCAGTCTCAAAAAACAAACAAATAAATAAAAATAAATGAAATTATTTAATCCCAACACTCGGGAGGCAGAGGTAAGTGGCTCTCTGAGTTCAGTGTCAGCCTGGTCTACAAGTTCCAAGACAGCCAAGACTACACAAAGAACCCTGTCTTTTAAAAAAAAAAAAAAAAAACCTAAATAAAATGAAAATACTGCTTGAAATATTGGAAACATTTAATGAAATTAAAAAACTTAATTTTTACCTATTGATGATTGTGAACTTTTAGTCTTTTTCTGGATTTTTGCAGAAGCAAGTACTACTTATTAGTTATTTTGACTTTGATTCAATTCAAATGATATATCATGTTATTCGTGTGTGTGTCTTCCTACAGATGCTTGTATGTTGATGCATTGATACAGGTCCATTTAAATTTGATTAGAAGTAATTAGCCAAATAAATAACAAGGTCACTTGATCACACCAGAAGTGTTTTTTCCAATAGCTGGTTAATCATGGCAGTTATAGAAACTCGAGGCTCATAAAAGTCTATATGACGTTAGATGAGTTTCTGCCTGTGGTATCATTGTCAATTAAGGCTTTTTATTATCTTTATAAAGATGATTACCTGTGATTTGAAAATACTGGAGACCTTGTCAACTTTTAATATTACTAGGTAAGCATCACCAACAAGCCCTGTGGGGCTAGCAGTGGGGTAATAAATGCATAACCTTGGTATGAGAAAAGTCTTTGAAAATATGATATGTGGCAAGCATCACCTGGGGCAGGAAAATTTCTGTAAGTTTGAAGCCAGCCTTGGTTACAGAGTGAAATTCTGTTTAAAAAAAAAAAAATCCAGTAACAACATAGAGGAAAAGAGAGAACACTGTTTGAAATAGGAGATGTAGGACTGAGTTTTTAGAAACATGTTCGCCTTTGTCTCTTACAGAGTGTGACAGTGACGACAACACTGGTGTAAAAGGCACAGCAGTAGAGGAGCTCAGATCCACCGAGGGTAAGGGCTCATCCCTGCCACACTTGAGTGTGTGTTCTCTGTAATTCCTTATGCCTCACTTTCTCCATGGTCCTTCTAAAAGGTTTTCTCCACCCAGAAGTTGATTGAAAAGTAACCCTATTTGTAGAAGGCTGGAACACACTGACACACTGTAGCCATTTGACTACATCTGGTCCAGTGCCTAGCTTGCAAATAAAGTGTTGCAGACAGTGGTGGTGCAAACCTTTAATCCCAGCACTCGGGAGGCAGAGGCAGGTGGATCTCTGTGAGTTTGAGGCCAGCCTGATCTACAAGAGCTAGTTCCAGAACAGGCTCCAAAGCTACGCAGGGAAACCCTGCCTTGAAAAACCAAAAAGGGAAAAGAAAAAAAAAAAGGCAAATAAAAGGTTAAGGTAGTTGAAAGTTCTACATCCAGATTGGCAGATGGCAGGAAGAGACTAAAACACTGAACCTGTCTTGAGCATCTGAGATCTCAAAGAGCACTTCCCAGTGACACACTTCCACCAGCAAAGCCACACCTCCTCGTAGTGCTACTCCCTGTGGATCTACAGGGCCATTTTTATTCAAACCACCATAAGAGCCCACTTTCCTCCTTCAATGAAAAGCTTTTTCCTTCCATAGGCCAGGGGGCTGTTTGGGGACTTAACATGTTATTTCCTTGCCTAATAATTCTATTTTAATTTTAACTTTTCTATAATAGACTATATTTTTTAATAATCAGGGAAGAATAGTAAGTAACTTAGAAAATAGTTCAGGTGGCACTGATGAAGTTCAGGGTATAATATTATTTGCTGACGAAAAGGAAGCAGTGGTGTTCACTTACATCACATTGTACAGCTGTGGGCCCTGAGGCCGGACGTGGGAAAGGAAATGTGGCTTAACACACAGATGAAACAGCCCAGTTGATTTAATCAGTCTCCCAAGAGCATGTGGTGGTGGAATTGATTTTTTTAAATAAATTCATACTATAGTCTTTTTCTCTTATAGCCAAGTCACAGGCTAATGAAGTTGGCAGAAAATCCATAACCTACTTAGAAGCAAATGGCTTGCCTAACAAGTTTTCCCAACATGATCTTTAAGGTCTAAGTCTGTAGTTAGCATCCACATAATGATGAATTAGGCAAAGAAAGAACATTAGTAGAGTTAAAACAGGAAGTACTGCCAAGTGGTTTGCCGAGACCACTGAATGATTAACATAGCTGAGCAGGAATTCAGATTTTTGCAAACATTATTCAAAAACCTGTGACTAATTCCAGGAAAATGCCAGTCAAAATTGTAAATTTTAACTACCCACATACTGAGATTGGTGGATTTTCGGCTAACTTGGTAAATCTGAATCATGTGCATCTGAGTGTGTTTCAGAACCTCCCCATTTTGTTATTTTTGCAATGATGTTTTAGTTAGGCGATTGGATATTTTTATGGTTCTTAGTTTGGAGAAAGAATTTCTGCTAAAAGTTCCAGATAACATGCTGGGACACAGGTCAGTTGGTAAAGTGATAGCCCAGTGTACCAGCTTACAGTTTGTTGTAAGGTAAACAGAGTCAGACACTTAAGACCATCCTTGTCTATGTAGTGATTTGGAAGCTCGGGCGGGTTACATGAGACCTTCTCTCAGAAACCTAAGAAATGAGAGAATCCAAAAGAAGATACCTTAAACTGTTTACTAGTTCATTGAAGTGGCAGCATGAAGTCCATTCCTAGAACATCCAAGGACTGTGAAAGTGGTTGATTCAGTTCCTGATGATGCCTTCTCTGATAACAGCATCCAGTCCACAGTGTATCCCTGCACAGGAAGGATATGATCTTTCCTCCATTTTCCTCTAATTGCCTTTCCCCACTTTCCTCTACACAATAAGTAGCTCAAATGTCATTTCTTGTTGATTTTCTGGTTTTGTTTTGTTTTTTTGAGATGGGGTCTTCCATACTGGTTAGGCAACCTTGAACTCATAATCCTCCTGCCTCGGCCCCCCTGTAGCTGAGATTACAGGTTTACACTATGCATGGCTGAATTTCTATGAAGCTATGGCTATAGCTACTCTCTGTAGAAAGCTGCAACTCTACTGTTCCAGGTGCCCCTGAAATAGTTCTGTCTGCATTCTCATCTCTACTGAGTGCCCCGATGAGTTAAGATGTTCTTTTCTTCCCTTCATCAGAACTTAGTACGGTGTTCAACATTAAATGATTGCTTGTCGAATAGTAAATATCTATATTTACTATTTATTTATCTAAATTAAATATATTTCTTTATATATTTTGATGGATGTGATTGAGCTATGTTCTTTCTCATGCCGTACATAATTCTTGGCATATATCTCTTATTTCTGGGAATATATTCCTAGGACAGGATGGCTGAGGTTGAACTTAGCATATTTCCAATGTGTGTGTGTCAGTTGTTACTAATTGTAATAAGACAACCTCACTGATCATGGAAGTGATTTCTTTTTTGTTTGTTTGTTTTGTTTTGAGACAGTCTCACACTGTAGTCTAGGCAAGCTTGGAATTCATTATGTAATCCAGGTCAATTTTGAACATGGCAGTCCTGCCTCAGTCTCCCGAGTGGGCTAACAGATGTGAACTCCTCACCTGAGTCATTCAGTCCCTTTAATCTTAGTCAAATCGTTGTGCCTTTGAGACAGGGTTTCTCTGTATCTTTGGAGCGGACCTGGAACTTGCTCTTTTAGACCAGGCTGGCCTCGAACTCACAGAGATCTGCCTACCGCTTCCTCCCAAATGCTGGGATTAAACCACCGCCCGGCCAATATATTTTTTTATGAGGATTTTTTTCACCTTTGTGGGTTAATTTACTTTTTTTTGATCAGTTACAGTGTATGTGTGGTTATATTTTTGTTGTTATATAGTGTGCTTCAGGACATCAGACGATGGCTTCCTGAGCATGCCATCCCTACCCCTCATGAGTAATGTTTACTAACTAGATAAATATTACCTTTCTCATGCCTTTTCAGATATTTTTTCCTGTTGGATCAATTATCAGATTGATAAATTCATCATACTGATAATTTCATTCAATATCATTTATGGGTTGAAGATCTTTTTTTCTCGCCGTGGGCACTAGTTTTGTGTCTGGCAGATACGTTCTCCCACTCTGTGACTTTGGTTGACTTTTTTTTGTCATTGAATAGTGCCATGTGGTCTATTTTGGTTTTGTTTGTTATTTTTTTAAAGATTTGTTTTATTTCATGTATGAATGTATTATGTATATGCACCATGTACATGCCTCACGCCCAAGTAAGTCAGAAGAAAATGTCTCAGATCCCCAATGGACTGTGGATGGTTGTGAGCCATCATGTGGGTGCTGGTAACTAAGTCCAGGTCCTCTGAGAGCAACAAGCACTGCTAACCACTCATTCAGTTTCTCTAGCCGATTTGTTTATGTTAGGGCTGGACTGGACTGTTAAGGCTGATCTCAAACTCCCATGCTCTGGTCTTCCTACTGTCTTATCCTTTGGAATAACATGGTGCATTCTGATTGATAACAGTAGTTTTTTTGTTTTGTTTTTGAGACAGAGTTTCCTTATTAATCCTGGCTGTCCTGGAACTGGCTCTGTAGATCAGGATGACCTTGAACTCACAGACTTCCACCTGTTTCTGCCACCTGAGTGATGGGATTAAAGGATTTACCTCCATTTACTGAAAAGAGCATATTTTCCTAGGTTTTCTTTGTTGTAGCCAGGTGCCCATACATGCATGGTTCTGCTTCTGAGGCGGCTCTGCTGTTGTTTTGCTCTATATCAGCAGCATCATTCTGCTTTAGATGCTAAGCTAATTTTCCCTGAGCCTTATTGAGGTATAGTTGACAAAAAAGAGTAAATGTAATAGCACTTCATAGTATTACCTTGCTGCTTCTGTCCCCTCCCACCTTCCCTCTTCCTGCCTCTTTTCTTTTTCTTTTCTCTTTTTTTTTAATTTTCATTTTTGAGACACGATCTCTCTGTAGCCTTGACTTGCCAGGGACTTGCTTTGTAGACCAGGCTGGCCCTAAAACTCAGACATCTGCCTATTTTTACCAGCCCTTTCTCCACCCTACCCCCACCAGATGAGCTGATATTTCATTGTAGCCCATGTTATGGGTCTCACAGAGCTGGTGTTGGAGGCGTGTCCTGCCACATTTGGATTCCTGTTCTCTCAGGTTGTGTCAGGCTTGGTGGCAGGTGCCCCTGCCGTCCCATCCCACTCACTGTGTCCATTTCTCATATGTCTCATCCTGACTCTTAGGATGCTGTTCAGTGTTGAAGTAAGTAGCATGCCAGTGCTGCTGCGGTCTGCTGAGTTTCTGCATCCCTGCCCTGCAGAGAAATGCCTTCCTGTCCCTTGGCACACTAAGTGCATGTGTAAAGTTGACTTGGGGTCATATCCAGATTCTCACATTTCAGAAGACTCAGAACTCTATTGCATTGTACCTTCCTCCATTCTGACTCTGCTTCTCGGAAAGAAATATGTTGATAAAATCACAAACAATACATGCTTAGTTGTCTGCCCTTTTTAAAGTTCTGTTTTTAAATGCAGATGTGGAATTAGAAGAAGCTATTAGAAGAAGTCTTGAGGAAATGTAATTAAAGCTATTACCACACAACATCAAGTGGCCTTGAAGAGACTCAGGAAAATGAATCCTTTGTTTTCTAAAGGAGACCAGAGATCTAGGATAAATGTGTCTAATGTGCTGTATTCTTTCTTGTGTTCAGAATCTTGTATTTGCTTTGTATTTCATGCTGTTGTGTAAAATTGAATGAAAGGAATAGAAAACATACCAGTGCAAACATAAATCATTCTATTTATGGAATTATGGAATGGATTAATGGAAATCATGTTTTTCCAGCTAACTTAAAATTCATGCCTTTAGGTTAAAATCAGTTTTTAAAAGGAAAAACTTATAAAGCTCTTGACTGTTGTATGTTTTCCCTCTTTATTTGTACTGTACAAATGGATCTAGTATATTTTTTTAGGAATGAAAATGAATATGAATAAAAGGTGCCATAACTCAGATTTTTCCAGAAATTCTGAGTGTTATATGACCCTAATGTATAATATATCTTTGAGATCATTGATTATGGGTATCAGAGGGTTAATGGAAATTGATTATAGAAACATATACAAGCCAGTAAGGTTCTGTGTTGTCATTGCAGCTCTACGCTTGCTCTAACTAGAGATGCATATTACTACAATAAAAACCTCTTTCAAACAATTAAAGTGAAACTTTCCATCCCTTTCATCCTTTTGAACGACTTGAAATAGGAAAATATATGCATAGAATTAACTTATTTTAATACTAGGCCTTTTGTATATTCATGCAAACCTATTTTTAAAGGTTTTCTGGGTTTTTTTTGTATGTATACTTTTCAAGAGACATTGTTGAAGGTCTAGTCTACTCAGGAACAATCCTTCACTCTTAAAAAAAAAATCAGTTTCACGTTGCCTGTCTTCATTTTAGTTTTTCATTGGTTTATATCTGGTATGATATATTTAGTTCTTAAGTGTTGGAGTTCCATTGCGAGTAAGTAAAAATCTTTTATCAGTGGAAGAATAAGATCTTGATATGTATTTTTCATGTTATTTGTGCAGAAATGTCATATATAATTTTTGAGTCATAATTTGTCAATATTAAACGTATTTCTCTCGGTGGGCATAGTGGTGCATGCATTTAATCCCAGGACTTTTGAGGGTAACCTGGTCTGCACAGTGAGTTCCAGGACCGCCAGAGCTACAATAGTGAGACCCTGTCTTAAAAAAAACAAAACAGAGAAATTTTTCTAGCTGGGCATGCCAGTGGTTCCAGCACTCAGAGTCTGAGGCAGGAAGACTACCCTGTGGTGAAACCCTGTCAATAGACTAAACCTCAAATTTCAAAATCTGCAGTTTTTCCTTTTTGGTGAAGACAGAAGGATGTAGCTTGGATTCTGCCCTTTCTCTGTGAGAGTGGATCATTTAGTATGAAATAGAATTTCCGTGTTTCTCAATCCACACTAGAAATCACTTTTTTACTGTCGCTTTTTGAACTGTGTGTATATGTCCTTGGTCCTTCCCTAGAGCACGTGAGGGCCGAGCTTCCATCCCAGGTGCTGGTCCTGGAGGAGCTCGTGCGCACCCAGAATGACCTCCAGGTGTCCCTCTCTTCTACTTTGTGAGCTGGGCTTCCAGGGGTTTCCACCATGCCTAGCCTCACTTAGACTTTTTTTAAAAGTAGATATGGTGTTATTTATATTTGCAAAATCAACCAGACTGTGCTTTAATTGTCTTCTGTGTATGTTTGTTTTTAAGCTGGAGTCTCTATGGAGCCCAGGCTGCTTTAACATTTTATGTTAAAGTGTCAAGGCTATACTCCTCACGATTGACCTTAAACACACTTGCAGGAGCTTGCTAAACAGCAAGAAGGGCAGCCTTGAAAGTAGCTAAGCAGATGTGGAGCAAGAAGAAACGTTCGCATTTCTTCGCCAGGGACTCCACATCCAAGCGTGGTGCACACTGATAGTCTATCAGGGAGCTGTTGTACTAAGTGTGTGGCTCAGGTTTGTCTAGTGTGCCGGAGGTCAGAGGCTCACTCCCAGCAGCTCACACAGCATGCACAGCAGATCTCATGGGCTGCAGCAGGCAGCCGCTGAACCTTCTGGTTGGACAAGAAAGGGAAATTTCACTGAGGCTCTCTTGAAGAGGTAACAATGTTCTTTAACGTGCTGACATCATCACTAAATGATTTTTAAAACACTATAAAACTGCTTCATAATTTGAATTTAGACAGGAGTCATTAATAATAAAGTTGTAGATTATCAAAGTATATTTCTAATATTTACAACAATTTTTTGCATTTCATCATCATTTATTCACAGCTGCCTGAAGTACATGAGATGTGACAGTAATCCTAAATGCTCCTGTCCCTCTACTGCTCAGACATGGAGAATGGGCTGTATGGATAGTATTGGGGAACAAATAAGCAGATAAAACTACCCATTAGGGCAGTGTGGTAAATGAAGGGAGGAGGAGGTTGGTGCAGGACTCAGACCCGGGGCAGCACACATGCTAGGCAGGCACTCCACCACTTAGGTCTTTCCAGCCCTAGAATTGGAGCCAGCATCTTGCTGTGTAGCCTAGGTTAGCCTCCAATTCAGGGTCCTCCTGCCTCAGCCTTCTGCTGCTGGGATTACAGGTAGGCACCAAGTACGCTCATATTTTTAAAACTGTTCAGGAAACATCTCACTGGTAAGTGAACTTAAGCAGATTCAAAGGAGAAGGAATGAGCCATGGAACAAACACACAAGGTGGCCCCTGACTTGTGGTTTGATTTAGGGTTTTGAAAAAATTACACACACTTGGTACTTTCCTTGTTTCCTCTGTGGTGAGCCACTGGAGGTTTCTGAGACGTTGTGCAGTCTACTGTGGTACTTTAAATCCTGTATTGAGGATTCACAGGAGAGGCAGGATAGATGCTGAGGGTGCAGATGGCACTCTGCAGTCACCCAGGGAAGACTGGCAGGTGACAGTGGGAAGTCTGAAGGTAGAATGGGTTGGGTCTAGAATATGAAAGAGTATACAGAGTGGTTCTAGGCTAGGAACCTGAAAATTACGAAGCCTGCAAAAAACTCCCTGCTCCTTTTGAAACCAAGATAAGCACAACCAGGAGGTAAACAGCAAAGATTTAAGATCTGTACCGGGCAGGAAGAGCATGAGATCCATTCCCAAAGCAAAGCTCTCCACAAACTCTGGAAGAGCTGGGCCATGCGTAGTCCTATATATTATATAGCATATATGTATATATAGTAGCCCACCCATTCGAGGCATGCTACTTTAAGGTCGCAGTTTACAAAGAGACTTCACATACCTTTAGACAGGAGCATACATGTGGCAGATTATAGTCTGAAGATGCCTCTGTGTGCTCAACTTGTGAAACCATGTAAATAAAATAGATACTTTGAGATGTCTGCTACATTAGTGCCTTTTGCTGTGACAAAACACCATGTAAAAAAAAAAAACAAAAAAACACCATGACCAAGGCAACTAAGAAATCATTTAATTGGTCTTAGTTACCGAGGGTCAGAGTCCTTGATGGCAGCAAAGACAGGTTCTGAGCACTCATCTCAAACCCAAGCAGGAGGCAAAGAGATGTGGAGTAGCTAATCTTCCGCAACCTGCAGTCACACTTCCTCCATCAAGGCCAGGCATGACCCCACCCAAACAGCCACAGACTGAGGATCAAGGAAGAGAGCGTGAGAGACATCTCATTCAAACCGTTGCATCTGCCTTGCTTAGTTACTGACCTAGAACAGAGGCAGATGCTGTACCTATGTCTGCAACCCCTTTTTCTTTATGAAACTTTGGGCTCTTGTCAAAACTACCCAGCCTAGCCCTGAACTCACTCTGGTCGCAGACATGATCCTTTGTCAGCGTCCAGAAGAGCTCGCTTACAAGGCATTCATGTCTGTGTCGTGAAATGACAGTGTTTAATGAAGCCAGATAATCCACTGTTCCTTAATATTTAAAATGGGGTGAGGGTCTGGAAGTCAGCCGTTCTTAAAGGGCCCTGACTCTGTTCAGTAATCGAATGGCCTTGAGTCTGACTAAAAGTTGTAAATCAGTTTCAAGTTTCTCATTTTCTGTGTCTTGTGCATTGAGAGGACAAAACACAACTTTAACTAGACACGGCTTTGTATTTCAACCCTGCTCCATCTCTGACTGACATTCAAAGCTTCTCACGCGGGAGCCTGGTGAATATTATTCACAGAGGATTTCAGTAAGTTGGGTGTGAAATAATCTCTCATTAGGAAGGTGAGACAGTAGGAATGCACTGGGCTTCTCCTTATTTGGAGCACCGTGTTGTCCAGGCTGTCCTGTCCTCTTTGGAGCCTGCCTGGTAACCGGACAGGTCGGGCAAGTAGAGACTGAATTAATTGTCTAAGGTTCCACAAGGGGACCTTTTTTCCCACGTCACAGGCTGCACGATTTTTGTCCTTGCTGGGAACTGTGGGTGCGGGGAGAAACAGCAAAAGCCACCGGCGAGCAAGCAGCCGGGTGGGAGACTGGGACGGGCTCCGGGACAGGGTCCCCCCCCCACCCGCGTGCTGGCGGCTGCGCCCGCGCCTGCCCTTGTTTGGCCGCGCGGCCTCGGGGGGCGGTGCCGTCCGCGTCAGCGGCGCCCGCGGTGACGGCGACGTGCGGCCCGCGCCACTGCTGCCCGCGGACGCCGCGGACCCCCGGAGCTCATGGCCCAGGCGAAGATCAGCGCCAAGGCCCACGAGGGTCGCTTCTGTCGCTCCTCGTCCATGGCCGATCGCTCCAGCCGCCTGCTGGAGAGCCTGGACCAGCTGGAGCTCAGGTGAGGACGGGCGAGCGCGCGGGGGGGGGGGGGGGGCGCGCTCCGGGTGGGCTCCCCTTCCGGGGCGAGCGCGGCCTTCCCAACTTCCGGAACCTTCTGTGTGGTCCCCGCTACCTTTAACTTCCAAGTTGACAGAAATGCTCCTTGGAGGGAAGCAGCAGTTTAGTGTTGGTCCTGCAACCCCCCTCTCCTCATTGTAGTAAGTTTCTTTACCCCAAACCATATCATAGTAACACAAGAGTAAGGAAAATTCCAGACTGCCCCTCCCACGGCCAGTGAGAATTAGATCCACCAGGGGCCGCAGGGGGTGCCGGAGTTGGACACGGTCTTTCTTTCGTTCTAACCACGTGCAGTACCCTCCGCAGTCTGTCCGTATCTGTTGTGCATTTAGAAGATACTGGTAGTGACACCTTAGAAGTGGCAGCCACAGGCCTGAGAACACGGTAGGCAGGAGTCATACTCGGTCTGCCTAAGGTTCAATCATGGGATCAGCCTTGTAGTAAAATATTGAATACTAGCAAATGCTGCAAACACTTTGTTGCCTGTAACAATTTGAAACCTTACGCATCTGGTGGAAACGGTAACGCCTCCAAAGTTGTGCAAGTTTTGGTTGTGTGCGGGTATTGTTCAATGAAACTCTTATCAGGGCACCTCGACTCTCCTGGGACCGCGAATGTGTTGTTCTCAATTTTCTCCAGGTTCTGCATAAGCAAAAGAGTATGAGCCAAAGTCTTGAGTCTTGCGTACCTTTCTTTGTCTCCCTCCATTTGTCCACCAAACACACTGAAGTGTTTGCGCAGAAAACTACAAGCGAGGCATTAATATTACTACTTTTAGAAGCAAAACCAGGTGAGACATTTTCCAAAATTTCCTGCGTAGCCACAAGAGAAGGCTGAACCATATGTCCCCAACCCAGAGTGAGGCAAAGGGGCCTCAGCTTTAAAGCCCTTCTCTTCTGAAGAGAGGAGAATGCTTCCCTCTAGGAAGTAGGCGCTGAACTTTGATAGTATATTCTCAGCCGCTCAGATTTCTTTTTTCCTTCCTTGAAAGGGTTCTGGAACTTGTTGCTCTTGAAGCTGAGTCATTGTCCTGAAACCTGAATTAATGCCTCCCAAGTGCTGGAGGCAGGGGAGACTCCTGGAAGCCTTGGTTTTGAGAGGTGTTGCATTCAAATGTAACATTCGATTACTGTAAAAGGAATTGCACGTAAGCGATTAGTTCTGTTACTTAACGGTTGCGCTGAGCGGGGAGTTGGATTCATGTGTCTTTAATGGCTCAAGGGGTAGGGTCCTTTATTAGAAGGCACCTTGACCGCGCCACAGAGCGCTACACAATTAAAAGTTCGAGTTTTAAATGTGGATGATGGAGAAAAGATGAAGCTTTGTGACTTCCCTCTGCTAGCTTCCCTAGAGTCTGTGCGTGAGTAAGGCAGTGGTTTGGTGCTGTTCAGCGCTCTTGTAGCTTCCTTTGCCTTTTCCCTTCCATCGTGTGGACTCTGTCGACAGTGAAAGGCACTTTTCCCTAGAGAGCTGAAAACCACCCCAACGGCTTTGTGTCCTGGAGGATGAACTGACCTCAGGGATGCCGGAAATGCTTTGAAGTGTTCAGCCCTGCTTTACCAGATTGCCGTTTGTATCTAATGGTTTATAACACTAACTATGCTTTGTGACAGTAAAAAAAAAGTCTGTCTTCTACAGCCCCTCTAAAGAGCTAACCCTGTCCTTTCTTGATCTTGGCAACCAGCGCCATGGGATTCTGCACTTGTCGTGGCTAAGTACCCGACTAGGTACTTTTCAGTGCTTACCCTAGCTTATAAACAATATATCTATCTGCTTGCTAGGCCTCACATCTCTGAGGGAGTTACCATTTATCTGTATTCTACAGATGAAATGAAATTGAGGCTCAGATACAAACCCCGAGTTGCAGTCAAGAGCTGTGGGCTTCACATTTGAACACGGGAAGATGGGCTGCTCAGATCAAACACCAGGTGCCCTAGTGTTGAATATATCATCTTTCCAGCTGTCCAGTAGGCATAAGAATGCGCTTTTATTAAAGAGAAGAAAATCACTTTAGCATTTAGTTCAGTAACTATTGAACACCCAGCACATGCTGAGTATTGAGTAGCTTCTAGAAGCTGTGGATGATAAAGAAGCTGTCCTAGGGCTGGGTTTTGGAGATTGGCGGAGGGAGAATGGATAGGAGGTAGGACTGGGAAATTGGCTGTTCATCCATTTCCCAAAACCGATCCCATAGTGAGTAGTTCCTTCCCGGGCCACCCAGGCAGGAAATGGCGGTTGCCTCAGGGGCCAGGGAACCACTCCATTCCCTTGCTTTGGTTTCTTACTGCTTAAGGTTCCTGTTAGGCAGCCCCAGTGTTCCCAGACTCACGTAGCTAGTCAACACCATATTTAATGTGGAGTAATAGTGTGTAATTTGAAAGAACACTTTTCATATGCCTTGTAATTTGAAACTTCTAAAACCCTCGAGGAGGAGAAAGAGGAGGAGGAGGTTATTATCTCTCAGCTGTGAGAACTCCAGGCTGGGAGGGAGCTTAGTTGCTAGGATGCTTGTCTAGCATGTTCAGGACCCTGCGTTTGATACCTGGCTTCAGAAAGCCAGCATGGTAGTGCACGCCCATAGTCCCAATCCTAGAGACAAGAGGACCAGAAGTTCAAGGTCATCCTGGGCTATGTAGTGAGTTCTGGGCCAGCCTGGGATACATGAAACCTGTGTGGGGTGAAAAGAAGAAGAAACTGAGGGACTAGGTGCCTTGCCTTAAGGCTAACGTACCTGTGATTGGTGCCTCTGGTGAATGAAATGTGACATTTTGGTGACAGAACCTTACTGGCAGTATCAGGAATTACAGCAGAAGCCAGGGTCTCACATGAAGCTTCGTCTGGGAGTTTAAGAACTTGTTGTGGAAAAAGCCCTATAAACCCACGGATGTGAACGCTTGCCGTTTCCCTGTTTATGGAAACACACGTTTTAAGCAAATGAGCTTGTGTCCGTGACAGTAAGTCTAGAATAGGCACCGCGAATCTCGTGTGTTGATGTCATACATAGCGTTTGGCTGCTGCTGAAGTTTTCAGCCAGCGCTGCCAGTTGGCGCGTCAAACTCTGCTCCTGCTTTGCTTCGGTCGGCCACACCCAAGGGCTCCTTACCCCTGGTGCCCGGGGTGAGGAAATTTCGGCCAAGTCAGCAGCGGTTCCTCACACAGTTTGGGTGGTAGCTCCTAGCAATCAGTTTCGTGAGCCAGTGATGCCTGCCTTCACACACCCTCCTCCAGTTTACGCTGACCCCTCCACTGCAGGCTCATGAGATGCCCGGGGCAGGGGACCAGGTAGGGATGCTCCAGTTTTATGCTCACAAAAATCCTTACCACGATGTCTTTGCCGAAGCCTGCTCTGAGTGCAGCTTTCCAGAGGGGCCGCCCAGTCCGCTCTGATGGGACGCTGCTTCCTTCCCCAATTTGGACATGTAGCTGCTCCCTGGATCCCACTCCACACAGAAATGCCTCTTGCCGACAAGAGGAGAATCCCCACAAGAGTTTATTAAGATTGAATGTTTATCTCTGTCTATCTTAGCTACTTAAGACACGAAAGGAAGGGAGGCAGGCAGTATTTAAGGTTTAGTCACTAATCTCAGACTAACGGAAAAGCTACATAGACAAAATTCTATGAGTTGAGTTGAAGTGCAGCAATAGCTGAGAAGCAGTGCAAACCTAATTTAAACAAGCCGAACAGTGAGGACTGCTGGCCTAGTGCCCATGAAGGCCCTGGTTCCATCCCCAGTACCGATAAACCAGGCATCAGCATGTGTGATGCGAGCACTCGGGATGTAGAAGGCAGCTTGGGATACAGGGGGTCCTGTCTCAAAAGGAAGAGGTGAGGGGGAAGCAGATGGGCAGTGCTGGCCTGGCTAGTTGTAAAGTCAGCCTGACTGACACAAGCTAGAGTCATTTGGGACGAGAGACCCCCAGTAGAGAAAATCCCTCCAGAAGATCAAAGCCTTGCGGGACAGTAATTCTCAGCTTACTAACTATGTAGCCTCGTGTAGTGGTGACCCGCCCCCCACCATAAAATTACTTTCGTTGCTGCTTCATAACTGTAACTTTACTACCGTTATAAGCAGTACTGGAAATATCTCTGTTTTCTGTTGGTCTGAGAAAAAGTCATTCGACCTCCCCCACACCAAGGGGTCGCCACCCACAGGTTGAGAACCACTGCTGTGGGTTTGGTTTTTTTAAATTAGTGATGGGCACAGAAGAAGCCAGCCTATTGTGAGTGGTGCCCACGCCTGCACTGGGGCTTCTGGGTTTTATAAGGAAGACTGAGAAATCCCTGAGAGAGCAAACCAGTGAACAGCATTTTTTGTGAGCTCTGCATCACCTCCTGCCTCCAGGATCCTGCCGGGTTTGAGCACCCAGGCATCCTTCAGTGATGAAGAGTTAGCAGACTAAACCCTTTCCTCCCCATGTCGCTCTTGCTGATGCAGACCTGTCACGTCAGTAGAAACCCCTGCTAAGAGAGGTGCCAAGGGAAGTGTTGATTTCCTTCAGGGGCGGCTGTGAACAGTTCCAGCACAAGGGAGACAGAATTTTAAAAAAGATCCTGAGTATCAGGAAGAATGTCGTAGGAAGGAGGCATGGCAGAAGTACGGCCATGATAAATGGGTATGTAGGTATATATGCTGTCCTGGCGGTTTCTACTGTGTATAAAGAACGTTCAGGGGGAAAAGCCCCCCTCAATCACTGTGTCAATCAATCAGTCTCTTCCTCTCTGCGGGAGAGCAAACTCAAGGTTTCACAATTCTAAGTGCATTCTGAACTCAGGTCCTCATCCCTAGCTCTCAGTAGCTTCTCATCCACAGGTGAAGGGTGTGTCCCCCAGGATGTTTCCTTTTTAATCTGTTTCATTATCTCCACGTGCTAAGGGCTGTACCTGATTACTGTAAACGAACCCCTTTTTAGCACAGCGTCCATCCCTCAGTCACATTTAACACAGGCACAAGTGTTCAAATGGAATCCGGCCTTTCAGAGTGTGCCTCATTTCTCCAAACGCTGGAGTCATAATTAGAGTTTCTAATTATAAACAGTTCCCATTTGTGCCAGCTGGGCCTCTCTCGTACCTACCGGGCTCTCATTTATCTGCTGGAAGACATGCCGTCAGGCAGCGGGGCTGGAGGAAGCCTGTTGCGTACCAGCAGCGCCTTACGTTGTTTGGTTTCAGCCGGACTTGTCCGTACAGTGCTTGCCTGCTTTGACCGGCTCTTTAGAGCCACGCTGGAAGTGGAGCGCCTCGTAGAGCTATTCTGGGGTTTGACAGGTGGGTGACGTGTGGACGGGATGAGAATGGGAGGTCATGGGTTGGTGTGTGCTAATAAAAGGCTGGTGACATTGTTCCCTCGTTGGCCGCTTCCACGAGTGATCTGGCTTGGAACGCCTGTCCGTGGCCTCGCATTCTGGGGTCAGCTATTACTGTTTCTCTACAAAAGCTGGAAATGTCGTCACGGTAATCCATAAGAAAGTGAGCTGGAAATAGGAAACTTAAATTTGTGCGATGTTTCTCTCTTGCCTTTCATGAGTCAGCGCCCTAGTTCTGAATCATGGGGTTTGCTCACCTGTATGTGAAGTGTGTGTGTGTGTGTGTGTGTGTGTGTGTGTGTGTGTGTGTGTGTGTGTGTAGCTGGCAGAGGTAGCGGCTGAAGTGTTCTGTAATATGATTGTATGATCAGGGTTTTACATGGAAATCTTAGAGAGGCTTTCTCTTTAAATTTGGGGAAAAGCACAAATCTCATCACTGCACTGTCTACTATAGTACCAAAAGACCTTAGTCCACAGTCTAAAGAAAAAACAAGTGAATGAGAGACATAAATTCTTTTATTTCCCCCACAGTATGATCATTAACTCAGAAGAAATGATGGAAGTGACAGGTCAGCCAGCAAAATTTAATAAATCAGTGTTGCCGGTTGTAAGCTGACCCTAAAACAGCATGTCTCGAGCCAGTAATAATCGGCTAAAATTATAATTAAAACAATCTGCAGCAATGTCCGCAAGGTTTCTGGAACACTCCGAAATCTATACACCGGCTGAGAAGAATATTTCAAAGCTAGTCACGTACAAGACTGACATAGACAAACGGACGCAAATTAAACCACACTGTCAAAGGAATGTCCAACTGCCCTGTATTTTCAAGAAATCAGACATACAGCTTATGTGGAGGAGGAAAGGTATCTAAATAGCGACATCATCTTTAGAGAGGATTTGGGAAGAGGCCGTTCTACCAGTTACTGCACCGTACAAAGCCCAGGAGGTTGAAAAGCAGCTGGCGGGGGCAGCGAGCGTATTGATGGCGCATTTCCTATAGGTCACACGGGATGTGGAGTAAAGAACTCTCAGGAAAATGGCAGTTTGGTTATTGCCTAACGCCCTAGTGTATTCTAGTGACCTAAAGAAATAAATACCAGGGAGGTAAAACTATAACTAGAACATGGGATGTGAGAAAAGCACTTAGAACTCGAAGAGGGTAAACCACAAGGCAAAGCCGCAAGAGATGAATCCGTCCCACCAAGAGGCTCTCCCCCTGGCACTCAGGAGTCAGAAGCAGGAAAGCAGTCTGAGTTACATAGTGAAACCGTGTCTCAAAAAACTAAAACAAGGGGCTGGAGAGATGACTCAGTGGGTAAGAGCACTGGGTGCTAGGGTAGAGGGTAGGAGTTGGTTCCCAGCACCCATCATAACCACCCATCACTCCAGTTCCAGGGGACTCAAAGCCCTCCTGTTCTGCAGACACTGCACATACATACACAGTGCGCTTCCATGCCTGCAGCTGAGACACTCAGGCACACGGACCGACGACAAACCTTTCATGACGTACAGAGGCGCTCTTAACTAGTAGGCTAAACATGCAGTGATCCCGGGTGCTTGAGGCTGAAACAGCACAGGGCACCCTGGGTAATAGAGTTTATCTGGGGGGGGGGGGAAGTATCGGTTCAGTGAGGGCCATCCCGAACAAAGCTTGCAGGGCAAACGACTTCCATGTCTATGGCCAATAAGGAGTTCATGTCTTGAGCATGTAGACTCCATGTGCACACGAGTGGCCATCTCCGAGTGGCCAGAGCGGAGAGAACCAGGCAGATCCACCTGTGACACAGAGTGCAGTGCCGAGACCCAGGAGCCAAGTGGTTCTGAAGAGTCAGGTGAAAAAAAGAAGCGGGTACAGATTTAAAATGCAAATAGACAGCTTTTAAAAGAACAAGTCCACATAAGTGACCTTGGTCTCTAAGGTCACCCTGGGGAAGGAAATAGGAGCCCAGCCCTCAGAGGAGCCAGAGGGAGTGACTCGTGCTTGCTGCCCCACTACTGAGTCAGGAGTATTGCTGCAAGCTCTAGGCCCGTCTTTGGAACCCTGTTACAATTTATTTTTTAAGTAGTGCTCGCCACCCCAAACCCCCCCTCCCCCGCGCCTCCAGCTCCCTCCCTCCCCCAGTTTCTCTGCATAGTCTGACTGTCCTGGAACTAGCTCTTATAGACCAGGCTGGCCTCAAACTCATGCGATCCACCTGTTTCTGCCTCCTGAGTGCTGGGATTAACGGCGTGCACCACCATGCCCAGCGATGCATTTTCGCAGTCAGGCCTTTTTGCAAAGCTTTCTTACTGTCCTTTAAACTTGACCTGATTTAGGTGGCAGCTGAGAAAAATTGATAGGAAGGACACTGTCGCCCTGACACCTGTTTTGCTTTGCCAATCCATACAGGGTTGAAGCTTTGAGAGACGCTGCTACTGCTGTTGAGCAAGAGAAAGAAATTCTTCTGGAGATGATCCACAGCATCCAGAACAGCCAGGACATGAGGCAGATTAGTGACGGTGAGAGCCGTTTCCACGGAGGGGCACCGCCTACCTCTAGGGCGTCTGATGAACGCGAACCAGCGCTCTGCTGACTTGGGGTGCGCCTGCTCCCCAGTTCAGTGTTAACCGCAGCTAGAGAGCAGCTGCAGCCCTCTGGCTGCTGGCCGGGGTCATTGTCTCCGTGTGCTCCCCACCCCCAGCCCAGCCTGCCAGCTCCAGAAGGGCAGGCGAGTCATGCAGCCTTCCTCAGACCCACAGAGCTTTCCACTGCGGGGAGGGCAACGGTGGAGGTGGAGGAGCGAGGCGGAGGTGGAGACTTGGTGAGGTGGTCTGACGTGTGACAGGCAAAGGAATTAAAGTAAAATGCCCTGCCATGGTCCTCTGAGCAGTATGGCAGCCAGGGAGGAGTGGGTCACTGAGTACAGTGGGCTAGAGAGCTGGGGATGTGAGCAGTTGAACTCCAGACCCATAATGCTGTCTGTCCGCAGTGGGTCCTTCCTAGTCGGCGAAGGATTCATGCATTAGGGAGTTCTGGATCTTGGAAAGAAAGGAGTTGTTGCCAGTTTTGTGTAAATCTTGAAATGTTACCAGAGTCCATGATCACCACAGCTTCCTGTCGCTGGCAAAGACTCACACCCAGGGCCAGCTCGAGTCTGTCTGCAGGGAGAAGGGCAGGGCTTGCTCGGGAGCGCAAGGGCAATAGTGTGCGCTGTGTTCCGACAGACGTGAGCATAGCATCGGATGTGCACAACAAGCCCCCACTGTGCCCCATCTCAAGCCATAGCCTTTCTCCCAGCTAAACTCTGCTTGCTCTGAAATCACTCGATTTCCATCCCAGCTATAAATGCCTCTGCCAAATGTGTGGACAGACTTGGGGTGATAGCTGCCCCTGCTGTGGAAAGACTTCCAGGGAAAGACATTCTGTGACCTAGCTCTGTCATTGGGCACTTCCTCAGTTAATCTTGCATGCTGTAGTATTTTGTTGGTGGTGGTGGTGGTTTTTTCTTTTTTTTGGTTTTGTTTTGTTTTTTGTTTGATTCATTCATTTATTTATTTATGGTTTTTCAAGACAGGGTTTCTCTGTGTAGCTTTGGAGCCTGTCCTGGAACTCACTCTATAGACCAGGCTGGTCTCAAACTCACAGAAATCTGCCTGCCTCTGCCTCCCGAGTGCTGGGATTAAAGGCGTGCGCCACCACAGCCAGACGTATTTTTGGTTTTTAAGCTTTAAAATTTTCACAGACATGTCTAATACAAAATCAAGGTAGCCGCATGCCTACTTTGGCTTTGCAGATGTGCGAAGTTTCTGTCTCCTACTGACCGATGTTTCGTGTTTAGGAGAAAGAGAGGAGCTGAATCTGACTGCAAACCGCCTGATGGGAAGGACCCTCACTGTCGAGGTCTCAGTGGAGACGATTCGGAACCCCCAGCAGGAGGAATCCTTGAAGCACGCCACGAAGATTATAGATGAGGTGGTGAATAAGTTCCTGGACGACCTGGGAAATGCCAAGAGTCACTTAATGTCACTCTACAGTGCCTGCTCATCTGAGGTGCCACCTGGTCCGGTTGACCAAAAATTTCAATCGATTGTAATCGGTTGCGCCCTTGAAGATCAGAAGAAAATTAAGCGGCGTCTAGAGACTCTGCTGAGGAACATTGACAACTCCGACAAGGCCATTAAACTGTTAGAGCACTCGAAAGGAGCCGGTCCCAAGACTCTGCAAAACGCCGATGGCAAAGTTAATTAGTCTACAAACCCACAGGCCCTTTACCAAGGCTGTAAAAAAGGGGAAAAAAAAAAAACCACTATTTTAAATAACTAGTTCTTTATGTTAGGCATAACCACTTATACCTCATACTGATGATTGTTTCAGATGAGGGAGTAGCCCAGTGTCAATAGACACACAAATAACCTTTAAAACTAGACGTATTTCAGTCTCTGACTCAGAAGCTTTGGACAGAATTCCTGTCTTGAACTGGACTTTAGGGTTGTATATTTTATTTCTGAAGATGCACACATAGTACTTGGGAAAATAAATAAAAGGGAAACGCATCACTGCTCTTTCCTTGACTTTAGTACAGACGCACCCAGGCCCTGGAGCAGTGTAGTCACACCACAGTGTGAACAGAGCACCCAGCCCCTGGAGCGGTGTGCTCATACCATAGTGTGAACAGAGCACCCAGCCCCTGAAGCAGTGTGGTCACA
>NC_022028.1:19182826-19218989 GCF_000317375.1 Microtus ochrogaster | reverse complement strand
GTCACATCACACAGTGTGCCTAGAAAGATAAAAGGAAACACATCAGAACCTCACCCTGCATGTTCTCAATATTTGAGCCATCTGTTTTCTGCATCTCATCACATATCTTATATGTGTGGAGGCATGACATAAAATGTAAGGAAACCAGTTTACCACGATGACGGTCCATATCCCCCAGGCAGTGGCCTGTCTCCACTGTGGGTGAGAATGGGCCACTCTGAAGTCACTCCGTTTGCAGTGGGAGCGAGCCAGCTACTGACCAAGCCCCTTTTCTGTGGTCATGTGGGTGGTTTCAGCTTGTTGCTATGATGACGGCACATTTATGTCCTTAGAGCTTTATTCTGTTCTTGGTCTTCTTTGTATAAAAATTCCACTAATGGGTCCATTGAGCCAAAAGATAGATACATTTTCATGGCCTAAAAACGTATTTCTAAATTTTTATAAGTTTTATCAGTTTGTACTGCCTTCAGTAATTAAAAGAATCCATGTCACAGAAGTCTGTAGCACTGGGCATTGCTTTTCTCCCATCGGGCACCAAGCCCCTTGTTAACTACACCTTGTTTGCTGACCAGCAGGTCACCTTCCTATGACTGAAGAGCAGTGCTGGCCACGGGCCACTCCAACGCTGCACCAGCTCCTCAGCACCAACTCTGAAGTACATCGCCTCCAACACAAGCTTTATTAGGATGTAGAGATTTTCCTACCAAAAGACAAAGATGGACTATATGAACCATTACCATCCAGCACAGCTATTCCTGAGCTGAATTTCTGTGCTGAAATGCTAAGCCAGTCTCAGGAAAGGGTCCCCAGCTGAGGTAAAGCATCTGCCTGCAGACTGGATGCCTGCCACCAAGCTCGCTGCCACCATGTTTTCTGTCACCTGGTTCTTTACCACCTTTTTTCTGTTTGTTTGTTGGAGACAGGGTTTCTCTGTGTTGCCCTGGCTGTCCTGGGACTCACTCTGCAGACCAGGCTGGCCTCAGACTCAGAGATCCTCCTGCCTCTGCCTCCAAAGTGCTAGGATAAAAGGCGTGTGTCACCACTGCCTGGTCTTTGCCAACTTCTTCTTTTCAGTTGTTTTTATTGAGCTATATGTTTTTCTCCATTCACCTCCCTTCCTCTCCCCTCCCCTCCTACCCTCTCCCATGGTCCCCACGGTCCCAATTTACTCAGGAGAACTTGTCTTTTTCTACTCCCTATGTAGATTTTTGCCAGCTTCTTAAGTACACAAATTTTCCCTAGGCTCTGAAATGCCAGCCTCTTCAATTCCTTCCTAACCTGGGAAGATAAACCTGCCTCCCCCAGTTGATGTGGGAGTGTCATATCAATCTGTTGCTTTCATTGGTTAATTAATAAGAAACTGCTTGGCCTGATAGGTTACAACATAGGTGGGTGGAGTAAACAGAACAGAATGCTGGGAGGAAGAGGAAGTGAGCTCAGACTCCATAGCTCTCCTCTCTGAGGCAGAAGATGAAGCTCCGACCCAGGATGGACGTAGGCTAGAATCTTCCTGGTAAGCGCATCTCGTGGTGCTACACGCATTAATAGAAATGGGCCAAGCAGCGTTTATATGAATACAGTTTGTTGTTATTTTGGGCCATAAGCTAACCAGGCGGCCAGGAGCTGGGTGGCAGGAACGCAGCCCCGCAGCTCCTACTACACCCCAGTCCTCTCGTTTCTCCCTCCATCCAGAACGTCCTTCAGAATGCTGGCTATCTCCTTGACCTTTGTATTCTTTGCGTCATTTCCTTCTCATTCTTTATTAGATTTTATTTGTGTGTGTCTGGCGTGACCTCACCGAGACAGAGGAGGGAAGTGAGACACGTACCCTGGAGCTGGAGTTACAGGAAGTTGAGTTGCCTGAAAATTACTGCTGATATTTGAACTCTAGTCCTCTCCAAGGGTCGCCAGTGCTCTTAACCCCTGAGCCATCTCTATTGCTCTTGTTCTTTTACACAATGGATTTTTTTTGGTATGGTCTCTGATTGCTTCTCACAGACTTGACTGCTCCGCCACCACCATGACTCACTGCGTTGTACAATATCCCTCCGCCACCGCCGTGACTCTGGCTGCGCTGTACTATCTCCAGCCCTCTGACCCGCCAGGTGTCGGCCTTCTAACTACAGTCTTTCCTCTGTCTCAATTGAACGTGACATTTTAGGACAGCCCCTCTGCCATCCCTATCCCTGTTTGTTCCCAGGACTCATCTCCACATCAGCCCGCTAAGCTGTTTCCTGCCTTTCCCTTTAAAGATGGACTCTGTAGCGTGGCAGCTAGCAGGAGCAGCCTACTCCCGTTCACCAACCAAGGGCGAGTTTTCAGTCTTAACTTTCACAGTTAAAAATGAAGAGGTATAGCGCTGACATTTGAGTGGTTTATGGACCCTTCCTTGAAAGGTGGTCCTGAGGCTCTGAGAGTCTGGAGAGTCGATACTTGAGCTAATGAACGTGCAGCTCGGCTCCCCTGCTGCCGGCTCCAGGAGGTACTAGTTTTCAAAGATGTTAAATGAGAGGGTTTGGGTCGGAGGATCTGGGTCTTCCTAGGGAGTGGCTAATCTTGAGGAGAGGCTGTGGTGCCTTAAATGGCTGCCAATAGAAGTGCTGCCCTTCCTGAAGGGCCGAAAGGGGGCGCTCAGGTGCCTTAGAGCCTGAAACCCAGCGACCCACCCCCAGGAGGCTTTCACCTCTGCTGCTGGGGGAAGTGGAGAAACACCTCCAGCTATGGAAGGGACGCGAGCAAACCCACGTCAGGAAGGCTGAAGCCTGAGGCACAGCTAACAGAAGATAGTATCGTGAAGAGGGAACTGGCCTTGCTGGGTGGATCCAACGTGGTCTTTAAGCTTCTGTGTCCCTTGCTTGTCAAACCGGAGCTGGGGGAGGCTCAGGCCACAGTGGGAGAAAACGCTAGACTGTATCACGGTGGAAAGGAAGCGCTATGAATCCCAGCTTCAGGACCTTGAGCGGCAGAGCAGCAGCAGTTCAGCAGGCTCAGCAAAGGCAGCGGCCCGGGAAGGCCTGTCCCATCGTAGGAGGAGGGGAGAGGATGAGGCAGATCCATGGTCTACAGTAGAGTAGCTCATAAAATACAAACATCCTCCCCCGCCAAAGTGAGTACTGTGCGCCCGGACACAAGTATAGGATGGAGTCAGTTCAGTTCCTCACCAGAGTGCTTGGACTTCACCCTAAAAAAGGATCAGCTCCTGGATGTGGTGGTACAAGCCTCTCATCTCAGCCCTTGGGAGGCAGAGACAGACAGACCTCTTCTAATTCAAGGTCAGCCTGGTCTACACAGGGCGTTCAGGCCAGCCAAGGCTACGTAATAAGTCCCGTCTTTAGCAGAGACCAAAGTGATCCCACCCTTGGAGAGTTAATTTTACCTTTATAAAAATTATCACTATTTTATGTATCTGGGTGTTTTGCCTGAATGTAGGCCTGTGTCTTTGGAGCGTACTGAATCCCTCAGAACTGGCTATACAGGTGACTGTGGGCTGCTATCAAACCTGGATCCTCTGCAAGAGCAACCAGTGTGCTTGACCAATGAACCATCTCTCTAGCCTGATTCCCATTTAAATCGGGAAGTAAGAAAGAATTTACCAGTCTCTGGAAGCAATTGAGTACCTGAACTAAAAAGCTCAGAAAAATTTGAATACCAAATATTTGCCTTTTTCTAGTGGCCGATCCTGAGAAATGATATTTTATATATATATATATATAGATATATATCTAAAGGCCATCTATATGATGATGCTATTTTGAAAGCTGGGCAGCACAAGTATTAAAGAGACAAAATAAGGTCAAAACAACTGCAAATTTGGAGGCAGCAGCAAGAGGGACACGGATGAGCTTAAACTTAGCTGTCCTCTGCTTGCACATGCTCATTCGATCGTATAAGGTAATGAGGTGAGGAGGACAGAGCAAGCAGTTCTGCAGAGAATGGTGAACAGCCCACTCCACGTCTTGACCAGCAGGGGGCGCGGCAGGGTGGCGGCAGCATTTATGGTTTAGATCCTGCATACATGAGTGGCTGAGTGGGTTGTCTGACACAGTGAACTAAACTTCACAGTTATTTTACACCCGAAGATGGGGTAAAGGTGTTAGGGGCCAAATGCCTCAAAACATGAAAATACCTTTAAAAGACTGGTAGTTGCCGGAAGGTATTATGCACGTCTTTAATCCCAGAACTCCCGGAGGATGAGCATATTAGTGCACAAAGTAGCTAAGTGAGAAATACGTGTGAGTTATTCGGCTATTTACTCCTTTTATTTATTATGAATGGTGTCATAAAGCTCTTGCCGGGGTGAACTCCCCCGTGTGGCCAAGGGTGGCCCTGCACTGCCGCGGCACCCAGGTCCTTTGTGATCCACCCCACACTGGTGGTCCACATCACACATACGACACCAATTTCTAGCTTCGAAATGTTTTATTGTTTTGGTTATTGGAATTCATCTTCATTGAAACTGTAATCAAGTAGTACATTTTTAAATTGATCCCAAAGGCGTAAGTACCACTCAATATGAATGCATACAAGTAGTTTTCCCAGTCAGATTTACAAAAGCATTATTTATTAGTAACAAAAATATAGAAGGGATTAAGTTTTTCCTCTGATCCAAAGATTTTATTTTGAAAATACCACTTATGAACCTCCTACTTTAGTATTCCAAGAGACAGCAGGAAAGGAGCAGTGGCAGCCGTTGTCTGGAGCCTGGTGCCAGGGCAGTTCAGACCCCACTGTGGTTTATTTACCTGTATGCAGATAACTCCATTTGTACGATAGCTTTCTCAAGTTTCATATGTGAAACCCTTAAGAGTAACAAGATGTTCATGTCACTGTTAAGGTAAACAAAGCCACCCAGTCACTGCATGGCTGCGGCGGAGGGAACACTCACCCTGTTGGCTTCTGCAGTCACTCGGCTAGAGAGGCTCTATCGAGGTGTTCCCAGCCTCACTCCAAAGGTTAACAACACCTCAGATTACAAGAGCACACTTCAGGGTCTAAGACATAGGCCACCCCTCATCCTAAATCTTCTGACACAGTGGGGCCCACACTCCTGAGTTATCAGCACCACCTCACAGGAGGGAAGCAACACCTAACTTCACGCTGCAGGGAAGGGCCACATCTCCTCACTGTGGTAGTGTTAGCTCGCATTGGAGAACGTGCTGCCACTTTGAGCGGATAAAAAGGAAAAGTTCAACCTGTGTTTTTTGTACTGCCATATAGGGACTGCTTTATGTACTATTTAATTCATAGGCAGAGACTGGAAGAAAGAACCTGAGGAACTCTTAGATATGGCGATTATTCCACAGCTATGTGCCCGACACTAAACACTGGTGACGATGCAAAAAAACGTAAACCGGGGCACAAATGGACAGGGTTCTTTTTGTTGTCACCGAAGGGCTTCACCAGAATTTCGTATAAAGCTCTTAGAAGTTACAGTCACACAAGGGGACAATGTGACCTCTGAAGGCTTCAGAATTGAATACATGGATAAATTAATATTACTTGTGACTGATTTTAGACCGTCTATAAAAATACAGCAATGCAAAGTAAAAATTCAAATGTGTTACAAAGACTTCCATTAAAAAAAGATAAAGCACATAAAATTCTGTTACAAATATGAGGAACAGCAGCCACCACCAGTCTGGGTCTATGTCATAGACGAGTACCGCACACCTCTCAGCCCACATTCGTGCCTAGGAGCAGAGCTTACAGTGCTCTCTCATGAATCCTCCCAATTCAATCCTGCCAATTAAAAATAACAAGGTTATTTGTCACCAAATACACTCTGTGCAAAAACCGAAGACTGTATTTGAAGAGAGAAAAAACACAACTCACAGCGGGGACCTAGGGACCCTGGTTAGGATCCTGCCAGCAACGGGAGTGCTAACAACTGAAACACAAAATAAACATCTTTACTGTTCGCGGACGGATGATGGCAGATGGGTTTAATGGGAAAGGCCAGCTTCAGTCTCGACCACAGAACAAGGATGCTCTACTATGCTCAATATCGATCCAGGCGGGAGGAGGGCGGTATAATGGGGGTAAACTTAAAAACGGGGGGAGGAGAAAAAAAAGGAAATGCATCAAATATTTATATATTCTGGACATATTTTTGTAAAAAGAATAGAAAATGACATCATAGCACATTTTTCAAGAAAAATCGCTTTTATATACTTTAAGTCCTGTGAGAACCAGGGTGTGGAAAGGAGCTACTAATGCTTTATAAACAAAACCACTGATAAAGAATAATCAGTTTTTAAAAGAACTCATGAGATTATCTCTTTGACAGGCGTGTCATCATCGACACACTGGGTCGTTTCTTTGCAGACACTCCTGTGCCAACATCTCTCAATAAGGTGCCATGGAAACCAAAGGCCACAGAAACTTTTAAGCGATAATCTTAAAATGCTATACAAGGTTTGTAAACAGAAGGATGATTTAGAGTTGCAAGGCTTCGAAAAATCCATAACCTGGCTCAGGACCAAAGACTACCTTCGTACATTCTGAAAAAATGGTTCCCTTCATCTTCAAAGTTCAGGGTCGGGGGGTCTCAGTCAGCAGCCAAAAAGCTAATGTGCACACTTCCCGGGATCTTCTGGGTGGCTGCTGTGGACCTGGGGATGTGGTTGACTCTCTCACAGCATGAGCTCACCATCTTACAGTGGCCACGGAGAGGACTCTGCAGAACTCTCACTCAGGAGAGGCCCTGGCATTCAGATGTTTACACTCCCTTCACCACCTTTAAAAGATGCCACAAATAAAAATTCTATAAAGCACTGTAAAAATTAGAGGGCTGTTTTGGCACACGGCACATTTAAGTCCAAGTGTGTTTTGTAAAATATGTCTTGAAGTTCTCGTGTGAGACCAGAAAGAGACACAATGTATAAATGGTTGTGTGCATGAGCTGCTTAGGATCTACAGCCTTTCCCAGGCACAGACCTCGTTTGCTGGAGCCAGGTGTCTGCATGCACACTCCCACAACCCGTGACAGATATTCCACTGACAATACAAACGAGTGCAGGCTGACAGGCATCTGAGTTTTCCCTTCAGTACTTTCTTTACGCATTCAGAATGGACAGTTCAGAAAAACTAGACGACCAGTTCTAAGGAAGCAACGCTTGCTGCCTCCCCTTGGGCAGCGAGGGAAACTGTTACCAATACATTTAGATTTAGTCGTTTTCAACTTTGTTTTTAGCATTTTAAAATTCAGCAAAACCCGTTTTGACATGTCCTACGTGTCCCTTCAAAAACAGGAGAAGCTTCGTCTAATGTCAAAAACTAGAATGAGTCCACAAGGCGGTAACTTTCCAGTAGAGGTCTCGATCTACGTTCTGAGAAGCACTGCAGGGCAGCATTACAATGTCAGCTTTCAGAGCGAGGTGCAAGGTCCGACCGCTAAGACTCTAAGCCGTGACGCCACCGGGTGCGTTCCTCAGTGAACTGCAAATGCAATTCTGCTCTTCTCCCTGAAGCAGCTTAGGGTATACTACAGCTGCTGAAAGGATTTCTGGTTTTCTTGGTCCTTTGTTTGTTAGGTCTAAGATTGATGATGTCTCCACCATTAAGGGTACTTGAATTCTGACCCAAGTGGCTTCCAACGGGCGTGTTGAAGACACCTGTATAAATTAGGGAAAAACAGAGTAACTGATACACCTCAAAGTCACCTGTCATAGACATATTATTTATTAGTAAAATCAGACACATAATCAAGTACCTGCAGTTGTTTGCATTTTTGTTACACTAGAACAGAAACATGCTAAGCAACAGCCCAGCTTTGTTAGGTCTGGGCTGCCCTGGGCTGCCCACCTCCATTCCCTCTGCATCCTGAGGCTAAAATACCATAAGGGATTGGCCTACAGGCAAAGCGACAAGTGAACGACAGAGAAAGCTATCATATCTCTGATTTGAAATGTGCTCTGCACCAAAGGGAACCTCGAACTTATGAACTGCTGAGCATCAATTCACACGAAACTCTGGGCATGGGTACCACAAGGAGACAGAACCCAAGACCAGGTAGTTCCTGCCCACGAGAAGCTGCAGTCTAATAGGCGATATACAACACACAGTAAAACTACAGGACAACATATCGTTTTGGTTTTGGTTTCTGGAAATGAGGACCCTTTATGTAGCTTAGGCTGGTTCTCCTTTCACCAGGCCCAAGCAAGACAAACTGTTCAACGCCAGTGAGTCCACACAGACCCATGTATGGTTCAAAGGAAGGGCCAACTGCACCACTTCCTAAGGCAGGAAGAACTGTGTAAAAAGGTGAAAGTGTGTTCAGCAAGCCACTGAGGCTAAGACAGCAGTGCATATAGCCCAACACAAAGCCTTGGCTTATCTTTAAACTTATTTAAGATATGGGAATAATTTCTGTAAGTCAACTGCATGGTTCTCAAGCACGGACTCTGCCAAAGGGTGGGACAAGCCTACACGTCCAGCCTTAGATTTCGTTCTGAGGAAGGAAAGGCCTGAGTCAGTGAGAGCTTCCTACACAGTCCCTGAAGAATGAATGCATCCTGACATTAGATGGGAGGGATCATTTCCCATAAAATAGGAAAAAGAGAGCACTGGGCATGCTCAGGAAAGAACTCTTTGGGAGTCAAGAAATTGGACGCTTACAGAACGGTGGGGCAAGAGAACAAGCCCCGCCCCCAACACAAACACAGGAAGAACCAATTCTAAGTAAGAGAAAAGAAGCCAGAAGCCAGTAGAGGTCTCCGTGAGGACTGATGTGCACAGAAGGAGGGAGGACACAAGAGGACACAAGGTGCTCAACAGAGGACACAGAAGCCTGGAGTACCAAGCACGGCTCTCATCTCTGTGCAAGCAGAGATCCAAGGTCAGTTACTGTGAAAAGACGTGAACAACAGTCTTCAGGAATGGCCGAGCTTTTGCTAGTGTCTAACATCCAACAGAAAAGTAACAAGCAGCAGGATGGGGGGTTGGGGGGTGGGAGGCAGGAGAGCGCGACAGACTCAGAAGAGAAGCTGTGGAGCCTGTCCGCGTAAGCACGGTCTTCTCAGAAGTACTCACGTGTCTGTTGTCTGCTGTGTGAAACTCAGCAGTGGGAAAACTCTTAACAAGGCAGTGAATAGATGAAATAGAACAATTTCATCTGAATAGTTTCAACTCAGACTTTTTCAAAGAAATGAGCACATTACACATAGAAAAGGTAAACACAACACAACAAACGGAGTAAGTGCTGAAATTCCCAAGCACTTACCGATTTTGTTACTACTTGAGTGTGTCTGCTCTGGCTCTTCAATTACTTGCTGTTTGAGTTTTTGTAGATGTTTCTCAGCCAAATATTTAAAAACTAGAATAAACACAGATATACAGTATGACTATGCAAGTAAATCAATCTTCATATTGCAATATTTATGCTTACTATATAAATTTAAAATTACATTAGAAGCAATTTAGTTCAAAATTCAACTTTTTTAAAAATTATTTGAGCAGTATCTGAAAAGTATGGTGATAACACCAGTAATGCAGAATGTGTCCAGTGAAGAGCTGGAAGTGTGTACAGGTGTGTACAAGTGTGTACAAGTGTGGCTTTGTACACACTGGCTCTGCCATTTGAAAACCTTGGATCAAGATGAATGGTCCAACTAATAACTGGACTCATTCCTTTCTGCTTTTGTTTTGAAACAAGGCTCAGGCTGGCCCGGATTCCTGCTTTGACTTTCTCAGTGCTAGGACAACAGGCACCCACCACGGCCCGCTTAAATGAGTTCAGTCCTCAAAGAAATATCCACTTTTTTCGGCTGAAGAAAACTATGTAGAATAAAGACACAAACCACAATCCAGCTGCAATCTAAAATGAAAAATCCAGAATGAGAAAAATCTCAAAATTTTCTTTAATCTTACTTTCTTTTGTTTGGCTTTATGAGACAGGATTTCTCTGTATGCTTGGCTGTCCTAGAACTCACTTTGAAGACCAAGCTGGCCTTGAACTCAGAGATCTGCCTGCCCCTGTGTCTCCCGAGTGCTGAGATTAAAGGTGTGCACCAGCACTGCCCAGCTGACCTTATTTTATTAAACTAGAAAATATGAAAGAAATTTTGCTGTCTGATGGGAGTCTTCACTATGGTGGAATAATAAAACAATTCAGTAACTTCTAAGAGACATGCGGGAGAACTACATAAATGTACATATTCACACTTCCACCTAGCTTTTCTTTAGAATGTTTGTCAGCTCTTTACTCTATGTGCGTGGCACAAGCGTGCGAGGCTGGAAGACAGCCTGTGGGAGCTGGATCTCCCTCTCCTCCCGCTCTGTGGGTTCCAGGGGCTGAACACACTCTTAGAGCTGACAGTGAGCACCTTCATCTGCTGGGCATATTGCTGGCCCGATGGCATAGATTTTAAGAGGAAGAAAACAAAAACAGGCAAGAAGTAGCCTACTAAAAACCTCAAGCATTTCTAGAAGGGTAAGTAACAAGTAATCACAAATATTAGGGAATAATCACAGACCCTGGAACAGAATACCTTCAAAATTAACAATGCAACAAGAAGAAAATTTTCTTCTTAAATTGCTTTGAAATCCAACTTCTAAGCATGACAGAAACAGCATTTAAAACCCCCACAAACTTCTTGCTGCAATATGCTGTTAAGGATGCACTTCACCTTCGTTCACATTGAGGTCTTCCTTCACAGACGTCCTGTAGAACCTCAGCTTCAGCCTTTTGGCCAGGGCCTCGGCTTCCTCACTGCACATCAATGGAAACAAACAAACCAACCAACCAGTGAAGGTGTCCGCTGAGAGGGTCTTCTGAAGTTTTCAGTGTATCTGATGAGTAACACTGGAGCGTGGAGGCGGGGAGGGGTGGAGGGGTGCAGGCTCCCTTCTGAAGAAGCCTGGCATGGCAACCCCCTAACTAAAATGCACAGAGCACTGAGTCTCAATGCTTGAGCAGGACTTCCGTCTTTACTGCCATGTGGGACAAACACCAACCATTTCCCCTAACTGAACAAAACGCCTTTCTACAAAGTCACAAGGCAATTATTCATTACTTTTCTTCAGAGAACATCTCAATCTGGGGGCCGGAGGCATAGCTAAATTGGTAGAGTGCTGGCATAATGTCACAGGCTGTGAATTACACATTTCACAGATAGACAGACCAGTCAAGAGTTCAAAGCCATCCTCAGTTACAAGAACTAGAGGCCATTTTTATTTAAATGAGACCATTTAAAAAGATTATCTTTAACACTACTTGAATTTATTACACTCTAAGTTGCCTGTTTTACTCTCATTGCCAAAAGCTAAAGCGAGCACATTAATGATCACATCAGTAAGAGTGAATTTTAGTCTCATGAGGGCTCTTTTGTTTGTAGATTTGTCGGGATTGTAGCCACCCTGCTCCACAACGACTCCCTGTGGCCCCAGACTCCTGCCATGTTTCCATGTGTGGCTCTCCCCACCCTGTAACCACGGTTGGCCTATGTCCTGTAAACACTTTTGAGAGGTCACCAAAGTCACTACAGTGCCCTCCAGGAAATGGCTGCCCCCAAGTGAGAGAGCCGCCTCAGAGTGGCCCTCCACCAGGTGTGCAGGACCCGAGACAGCCCAGCATACACAGCATACACAGGCTGGGCCCACTTGCATAGGGAACGACCTTACACCAGCCTAGGCCACAGAGTGACACACACTCTCCAAAAGCAAAGCAAGAAGAGAAGGAGAGAGAAAAAGTAAAAATAAAGCAAAAGTGTTTAAAAGCTATCAAATATTATTAATAATGAAGAATGGGTATGTGTAGGTAAAAATTACCTGGATAACTAACTAAAATATTTGAGGGAATGAAGGGATGGCTCCACGGCTAAGAGATGCCTTGGGACACAACCATGCAAACCAGAAACAGCTGGGTACGGGCTCATATTCACCTGAAATCCTACAACTGTTGGGAACAAAGACAGGAAAATCACTGGTGCTTGCTAACTACTAGTCTTTGTTTTATTTTTTTTGTTTTATTTTGTTTTTTTTTTTCAAAAAGGCCAGAAGTGGCTTCCATGTTTATGGAGAGACCCTGGTTCAAATAACATTGTCTACATCTGAAGGAACTTATCTTCTCTAGAGCCATCGGCACAGAACATCTATCTACCATAAATACTAGACACCTGGAGATCTAGAGATGCTCTTCTCTCTTCCTTGCCCACTTTTTAGTTTTAGTTTTATGTTGACGGGGCTTTCCTGTGCAGGCTGCACCTGCCTCAGCCTCCACAGTGCTAGAATCTAGGTGTGTACCATGTACGAAGCTGCCGCACGAGTCCACCTACTGGCACCTGTGGCACCTGTGGAGTTCTTTTCAGGTGAGGCCGCAGGGTTTTACTTCCACCACAGAAAGAATTTCCGGACCAGTCAGTATGAGAAACGTTTTTAACAGATTTAAGCAAGAGGACTGGGGACACGCACAGAAAACAGAAAGAGCAGTGGGAGGGGACAAAGAATTATAAGTCGTCTTACTTTTTGATACAAGAGTCGTCCAGCAGATCAATCTTGTTTTGGACAAGCACAGTTGGTAAATCTCCAACTTCCGCTACTACTTTTTCTCTCCAGCTGGAAATCGCCTCAAAAGATTCCCTGTCTGTGGTGGAAAACACAAGCACACAAGCCTGGGCTCCTGTAAGATCCCAAAAGGAGACTGTTACCAGGTCATCCAAGCAGCTGTGTAGGTACAGGCAGCTTCCACCCACTCAGATGGATTTCCAGCAGACCAAGACTGAACTCCCACTTCAATAGTCTGCTCAGACTCCAGCGGAGTTTCTAATTAAAAAGCACAGGCTGTTATGAAGAATGAACAGCCAAGTGTCAAACTCCAACTGAACACGGTATAGCTAAAACATTACAAAGCATGGCTTAATTCCCACTGAGAGGCAGCAAGGGCAGCAGGCTAAGCAGGAATGACATGCTCTGCTGAAAGCTGCGTGGTGAGATTTGTCACCTGCTTATAGCATAGACCTCAGAAAACTCTAAGAAAGCAAACGACTTATATTCAATTTGTTTACTTTCTTCAGAATTCTATTATTTTAGTCAGAATATCAGTGATTGTCTTAGGCTTACTACTGCTGTGATGAAACACCTGACCAAAATAAACTTGGGAAGGAAAGAAGTTAATTTCACTCACAGTTCATTATCAAGAGTAGTGAGGGCAGGAACCTGGGGGCAGGGGCTGAGGCAGAGGGGTGCTGCTTACTGGCTTTCTCAGTCTACTTTCTTAAAGAATCCAGGATCACCAGCCCAGGGATGGCGCCACTCACAGTGGGTGGTTCCTCCCCATCAATCACTAACTAAGAAAATGCCCTACAAGCTTGCCTATAGCCCAATCTCATGGAGGCATTTTCTCAATTCTCCCTCCTCTTCAATGGCTCTAGCTGTGTCAAGTTGACATAAGACTAGCCAGCACGGTGTTTCAAAATAAATATGCTAAGCCGTGTCCTGAGTCCACACACTCATACCATGTGGCCTCACGGTCCTTCTGACAGAATTGTGGCTATCAACTGTCACATTAAGCTAATGCCATCTAAGATTGCAAACAGAGTGGGTGTGATGGCACACACCTTCAGGCCTAGCACTAGAAAGCATAAGCATGAACACTGCAAGTTCCAGGCCAGCCTGGTCTACAGAATGAGACCCTCTCTCAAAAACAGTAAATAAATAAGTAAACGAACAAACAGCAGCCTCCTGGAAAAAGCAGTGACTCCACCTTGACTACTACACCCTGGTGACAAAGCAAGTGATAAAGATGTCAGGTCCCAAGTGCTCCTCTCCCCCCTCCCCACCAGCAGTGCTGGTGACAAAGTCCTAAAAAGGACTGTGACAGGGTAAGTGAAAGGATTGCCACTGGCCTAAAGTCAGCGTCGCTCAGGATCCACCCCAGCAGTCACCCGCCTCAGGCAGGGCGTCTAGCTCCCAGTTAATCCTAACAGCCTGGAACTGCTCAAAGCCCCACCTTGCTGACTATATAAAATCAGCTGCTGTGTAACAGGCTCAAGAGAATTTTCTGGAACCGCATGTTTTATTTCACTCCTTCCAGGTCCCCTCGTGAGTTTCCTTCTAAGATTCAAGGCCCTCTTGAGCTACCAGGACATGGTAAGACCCAGCAGTAACTGTCTCCGTTGGAGTGCACAGTGAGGAACAGGATGAAGAAAAGGCATCCGTGTGTTCCTGTAACAGACAGTGAGAACCCAATAATCACCCACCATCAGCGAGCCCTGAGGCCTGGATCTACAGAGAAGTAAAGTGACAGTCACATTACTATAGTCACTGAGCAATGGAATTTGCTTGAATTGTAACACGCACTAAAACTACAAATAAAACACTAATCGGTTAAGAATATACCTTGAGACAGTTATTTTAAACCTAAAATTTTATATCCAACCAAAGGACATTTAAGTCTAAGGAAATGGGGTGCTTCTGGGTATATAAGATTACAGGCTCTTAAAACTAAAAACCTCGGAAGAACCATAAGATAAAAATAAAAACGGCAGCAGATGCTTCTGAGGCAGAGCAGAGAAACAGGAAAGGAGCCCCTCTCAGGAGTGCAGCGAAGCCTCTCCAGCAGGGAGCTAACCCCCAGCACACGCTTGGGGCGACGACACAGAAACCGTTTCTTTATGCAGTGTCCCCAACTAAGAATGCTAAAACAGCAACAAAGTAAGGCCCAAGCCTATGCCCTCTTTTGGTAAGACCTCACATCTGTAGGGGGTATTTTCTGGAACCTCAGAAAAGACTAACCCCATTTCCTGCATCTCTGTGACTCACAGGAGCTGCCTTGTGATCTTGTGGGTTTCTCCATGAAGACAGCAGCTAAGCCTCCCAAGAAGAACAGATGCCGCTTTTATAAAGGCAGTGGAGCAAGACTCTTCAGGAAGCCCGCATCCGTGCTCTTGTCTTTTTTTCCCAACTCTGTTCATACCCGCTCATCCTGAAATCCTTTCTACCATGTGGTCAGAGATCTAGTTCTGTCTGAGGACCCCGAAAGCTGAAGACAATGCTGCCGGGACAGGGTGGAGCAGTACCTCCACTCCTACTTCTGCTGTGTCCTATAAGCCCGGAAGAGAAAGAGTTCAATATTATTTGAGAAATAAAGAGCCAAGAAAACACAGCCTTCCTCCAGCTGTGATAGGTGGGCAGAGGCCAAAGGGGTGTCAGAGGATAGGAAGATGTAATGTTGATGCAGCAGCTGAAATGGCCTGGGAGTAATTGAGCAATTGGTGGACACTGGCCCAGGCAAAGCCCCTACCTGTGTCCCCCTCCCTGTGGGACAGCTGCAGGTCTGTTCTGTGCACATCAACGGTTTCCCAAAACCTCAAGCAGGTGCCTCAAGGGATGTATGTTTATATTGGTGCTTTCTTGTTTCTGTGAGGCCTTGGTTTCTTAAGGCATTCCCAAGAGGACCTGGCAAATCCTTCGGCTTCCTGAGGCAGCCCTACATGGTTCTTTAAAGGGACTGGCCCCACCTTTCCTACAGTGGTAATTAGTTTCTGTGTTCAGTATAGTAGCCTCAAGCTACTGAAGCTCCCCCACCTGTGACCCCTACCCCTAGTCTGCTACTTCTTTCTAGGATCAAACCCTTAATAAGTCACTGGTTGGAGCTCGAGGAGAAACTGTCGAGTCGCAGGAGAAAACTGGAGGGAAGGAAAGCGAGAACCAACACTCCCAACGAAAGCATAGTCACCAACACTAAGGCTGAGGGAACAAAGCCAGTCCTAACACCAACTTCAGTCCTGGAGAAGAGAATAAGCAGATCTTCAAGCATGGTGGTTCTCTTGTCAGTGAGCCCCAGACCAGACACGCTTAATCTCACGGGGATATGGACAACAGAACCGGAAGGGTAGTGACTGACCGGCTCCTCTGCTCGGGGTGTCTGGGGCCCTTCCCACAGACAGGCTGGAACTGGAACTGGCGTGATGGACTCCAGGTCTTGAGCAGCTAAGCACAGCCTCGCTGTGTCCAGAAGTCAGGGAACACAGCCCTCGGCCAAGGCTGCCTGCTCTTAACTATTTCCTGCCCTTCAAAGTGAAGTTTCCTGCACTCTGGCTGTGATGATCAGTCACACTGAGCACTCCCTCCACTTATGATGTCTACATTAACCACCACCCACTGAAAACACACGCAGCTTCTGACTGTGGTTGACAGCCACACAACCTAAGGATACAGGCACAAATAATCAGAAGCCATTTGATAGCAGACCATTTAACAAATTAACAGTAGGTTTCCAAGGACCTAAGGTCTCCTCAGTCACGGGCTTCTGACTAGGTTTATTGTACCATGCATGCGATCGCTCCTGTGAAGCAGTTCAGCATTCAATCAGAAAGAAGTTGGTCACTCCCATAACCATCAGGCCTCTACTGTTCCAGTGGGCACATGCTGCAGGGATGGCTGTTGTACCCACTGTTCCAGTGGGCACATGCTGCAGGGGTGGCTGTCGTATCCACTGTTCCAGTGGGCACATGCTGCAGAGATGGCTGTCGTACTGTAGCATATGAGGTCCACTGCTGAATGGGACGGCCGATGTCTTTTCTCCCCTAAGAGCCTGCACAGTGCATTCGAGCCCCACAAGAGTTAGTTATCTCGGAGTTTCCTGGTCAGCAGAGGCTGACTCCTTCACGGCTTTTATCCAAAGGGAGTGCAGCTCTCAGCAATAAGGTCTTACCATTTGGAGACGGTGGGAAACCCTTGGAAATGGCAACAGCCTGAGTTGTTTTCAGTACCTCTGGGGCATCTCTGACCTCAGAGAGATATCTTGTGTCTGGCACTGGGATGTGCAGTGATAAAATTCCCTTGAGGGCTTACAGAACAAAGGGATGCCTTGTTAAACTCTGCACCACGGAAAGGCTGGAGGATCTGGCCATGGTCAAGCCCATCTTTCCCACAGATGCCCTTGTCACCTCAGCACATCCATTCACGGCCCAAATTATCAGCTTCTGGACAAAGACACCTACTAACCCTTCCCATCTTGAGACAAGGCTAATGTGTAATTACTGTCAAAGGCCTGGACATCTCAAACCTGTAAGAAACTGAACAAAAGGGACAGCAGCCCTGAAAGACCCTGAAAGAAAACACCAGGCTGGAATACAGCAGCTCTGGGGGAATCTGGAGTTTTTCCTTTTCTGTTAGGAATTACCTTGGGAGAAAAGAGATAATTATTAACCATGAGGAAGCAAAGGCTGTGCTGGGTACCAGAGCTACCATCTGCTTTCAATCCCACATGTTTAAAACTTTCCCCTCACAGTAACTAAGGTCAAATGGAAGAAGTTTCTAAACTCTCCATAGTTGCCTTAAGACAAACCCTGCAAATTCTCAATTGGAGAAACAGCAGGGGATCAGCTTTTCTGTTGGCTATTGTGTCCCTGTCCACTGTTAGGGCATGACTTGTTCCTTCTCCCAAAATGGAGAGATGATTTTAAACCGGGAGGACACGGAAAACCTCTAACGTCTCCACACCACCTATGAAAGAGTCAGAAGATCCCTTCGACAGGAAACTGACAGCCTTCATTCAGAAGAACCATAGGAATTGTGGGCAAAATCCTCAAAAGACACGGGATGAGTAAGATCAGCTGCCCTGGCTAAGATAAGTAAAAGCAGATCTAATATAAATGATGCCCTTTGAGGAAAGAAGCCCTAAGGGGAACCAAACCCTCCAGAGAGGAACCAGTACCAATAAGGAAGCCCGGCTTGTGCATGAGCTCCAAGCCATAAATGAGTCAAGCCATCGCTCACCAGCCAGTGGAGCCTGGTCCACACGCTTTGTTATCTAACCCACCTCCAAGAGCAGCCTGTTTTTCAATGCCAGATCTTTGCAGTGTCTTTTGTAGTTTCCCCAGAGAGTCAAACTGTCAATATTTGTTTGCCTTCATGTGGGAGAATCAGCATTATATGCACACTGTGATGCCACTGTGATGTGACACTTGATGTCCCACACGCTTTTCTCAAATTCTTAAATCTGATTTACAATGTTTTCATGAGTTTTATCTGACACAGTCAACGACCTGGCCGTGTTCTCCCCCACAAAGTAACTCCCAGAGATGTGCTTTTGTTACAGTGACTAGCTAAGAAGGGTCATAAAGGGTCAAATATAAGACGTAGTTTTGCTAAAAGGAAGATGAACACCTGGTTACACAGTGATTTCTTATACCTCTTGAGCTGTACTTCTGCTATCGTAAGAATTTTCTTATCCCTAAAACAAAAGCAAAACAAAACAAAGCCCAAACAATTAAGAAGATTCCTAGGACTAATTACTTATTAATTGTTCAACTCTGTGTAAACTTAAAAAGGAACAACCAGACACCATACAGCTAGACCTGAAGAAAAAGGCAGAAACTGACACCTACCAAGCCCTGAATTAGGGCACCTCAACTATAAACCTCTTTCCCCTTTCATTCATGAGAAACTAAAGGGAAAACTACAGTCCCTTGGTAAGCTAGGCAGCAACAAGACCAGGTAGCTGAACACACTGCTCTGTCTGAGGGCCGTCCTCTGCCACTGCTGCTCCATGACAGCAGCTGAGGAGGTCCCTTTCCCTCTCCTGCACCATGCAGATGCCCATCACACAAAACTTCTGCTAAAGTCACATTACTCAGGGAGTTGCCTAAAAATGTTTAAGATTTATTTCTATGTGTATTTCCGCATGCTCACGTGTATTTATGTGTATGCATGTATGCATGTGCACGATATGGATGCTGGTGCCCTTGGAGGCAGAATTGTGTGTCAGATCCCTGTGACTGGAGTTACTGATGGCTTTGAGTCTGATGTGGATGCTGTAACTGCCGAGCCTCCTTTCCAGCCCTTAATTGTTCAGGTTCTTATGACACTCTCGTGCTCACATCCCCAGATGTCTCCTGGTGCACTGCATCTCTCTCAATCCTCTCCTTGCTCCTCTTATCAGATGAACTAGACGGAGAAACAGGGCTACTCAAATAACTGATACACATACTGAAAAAATCTGCTGGAAATGCAGAATTATTTTATTTATGAGATGAACAAGGACATTTACTGCCAGGATATTTAATTACTTCCATTCTTGACATACTGAGAGTACTCATTGCCTCAGCTGCTCATTGCTCAAGCTGCTAAACTCATTGTCTTAATCAGAGCATGCCATTTACCAGAAAACAAAACAGCTAATGTTTATACAGATTGTAGCAACGCACTTGGAGTGGTGCATGACATGTTACAGAACTATTTCCAACTTCCTCTGGCCAGTCTATTGAAAACAGTCAACAAATCTCAATTAGTAGATCCCAGCCATTTGCCCAGTTACCCATTATTAAAATCTCAGGACTTTCTAAAACAAACAACAAAGAAAACGCAGGCTGGAAGAGCTGCAAAAACAGCTTCACTATATGCAACCACACAGAAGGAAGACTCCAGCCAGGTCATGATGACCACTCTACTTCTGACCTTCTTAATGCTGAGGTTAAAACAACAGTTGGAGTTTGTGATTTAGTACAGTGCACTGTAAAAGCCCATGTTCCCTGATTAAATGAAACTTCACATACAGTTAGCTAGGATTAGAAAAGTATTAACTACAGTCCACATTCTGCCAACAGGAAACAGAGAGACACTACAACAAAATGATCCCTCCTGGAGCACACCTCCCTCTGTGTAAAATGAGAACTAAGACGCTGTTATGCTCGCAAAGCCTCTCTCACAGGTGTGCCTTCTTGTTCCTGCCCACATCAGAAATACTGGTATGTGAGGGAAGGACAATTCTGCTAAGAAGGAATTAAAAGGGCTGTATTGTTATCTGACGTCTTCTGTAATGTGACTTCCTCAGATTGGAATCTGGTTCAATATTAAGATAACAGGACAAACCAGGCTATTATCCACAAATAAGAGTTACAATAGCTTAGATACTAAACACCAGTCTCTTCTAAAATTAGAGCTAGCCACTCCACATGGGGTAAGCTACAGAGTCAAACTGGATGGAAGATTGGAATTAAAAGATAATGAACTATTTCAAGTGTTCCATGAAGTATCCATGACTGCAGAAAAAGGGGAAACATATAATTAGTCTAACTGAGGGGTGTGATGACACATACAAAGGATTTTTTGGTTTGTTAGGGTCTTTCCTCACCTTGCAACCTTCACTTCATGAAGCCCAACTGATAATTACAGTATTCCTATTACATATCACATGTAATATAGTACACAGTATTCCTATTATATAACATACGTTATATTATGTCAGATACAGAGGGCCAAAAAAAAAATGCAGCTAATAAGGTTAATAGATTTGCTATGATCCAGGAGTTTCTTCCTTAACGACTTTACCTGGCATACCTTTCTCTTTCTCTTTTTTCTTTTTATGAGACAGGGTCTCTCTACCTAGCCCCGGCTGTCCTGGAACTCACTATGTAGACCACACTGGCCCTGAACTCGCAGGGATCTCCTGCTTCTGCCTCCAGGGTGCTATGACTAAAGGCTGTGCCACCATGCCTGCGCATTCCTTTCTCTTAAAGATTGCTTTTTTGCCTCATCTAGATGAGATGCTAGGAATGAGCATCCTAGTGATGGGAGACCTTCAATATTTAATAAAATATTTGACCCTTGCCATGTGCACAAAGAGGGGACTGTGGCCATGATTCCAGAAAAAAAAAGCCGTGACTACCAAAACAGACTTGCTGATCTTCAACGACATGGAGACGGTGGAAGGCTGCAAGTTGGAGCCAAGTCATCTTGGCTCTCTTCAGCCCTTCCATGCCACTTACTGGCCATCTCTGTATATACTCGAACATTGTGGCTATGAGATAAATCCCTGGGAATGTTTGGACAGATTCCTACTAGCCCCAAATTCAAGAATGCTTGCTGTCAGCATCTTAGCCTGTATCTCGCCCACTTTGTAAACCTGCCTGCCTAATGTTCTCGCCCACAAACCTGGAAAGTATGATTTACACTTTTCCTTCTTCTTGTTACTTCATGAAACCAATGCACATCAGAACCAAGCAGGACCAACCTGGATCTGTGTTCCCGGGCCATGCTCACTTGTATGTGGCTCCAGGCTAAACCAGCTCTGCTTACTTTGAGGTGAGGGCTGTTTCTGTACTGTCACCGCCTAGTACAGACATCTACAAGCTGCAACGAGGAACTGTTTTCTTAGCTAGAAGGGGACAACCCTCAAACTCATAGATATTGGCCTGCTTCTGTCTCCTGGGTGCTAGAATTCAAGGCATATACCACACCAGCTACGATCTTAAATCTTAACAGCTAAAGACTATGTTACTTCCAGATTGCCATATTAATCAAATTAATACACCTTGTTTGGAAGTGTTTTTCTGTTTTCAGCAATCTTAGGGAATCCCAAGAAACCACAGAGGGATGCTGAATAATGCACTGCTCAGATGTAAGCTCAGCTGCTGCTGCTGTGTCTTCCTTGATTGGGTCTGTTCTGTGACAAATGCTTGCCTGTGGAATCTACAACAGAAGCTGAAACTACTGCAGGACCACCAATTTCCTACCCTCCTTGCCATTTTAACAGAACCTAATGAAGAGTTAGTTACATTATTAAGATGGGCCTTTAACAGGATTCTATTTATAAACTTAAGGACATTTTAAGTTAAAATGATATATTGACAGAAACCAAAGCTATTTAAAGCCTTTTTAGCCAAGGGAAACAGTAGAAAGTAATTTAAACATCATGTTTAGAATGTAAGCAACATTGTGTGCTTTTTTTTAGTTCTGCAAAGAACAAATTTTATAAACATAACAAAGAGAAACAGTATGATTTGTGGTTACCTAAAACTACTGAAGTAGGGAGACCCAGTGGTTAGTGCTGTAATCTCAGTACCCAGGAAGCTGAGGCAGGAGAATCTAACAGTATATGCCTAGGCTCCAGTCCCCAGCAGCACCAAAAAATAAAATAAAACAGCACAAAATAAAAAAAGTAAAACCTGAGTCTTATACAATTATGGAAAGAAAATAAGCCAGATGCCAACGTTATCTGGAAGAAGCCATGAAAGGAGCTGATGGGCCAGTCCCTGCTGATCCTGTCTCCATGGCCTATAGGTGTATTATGACTTTAAGGTGGGACAGTCTGTCTATAGCACAAAGCTTTGTTTCTTTACAAGACCTTTAAAAGGATACCGAACTAGAGTTTTTGAAAATTATTACCATTTTTTTTGAGACAGGTGTCTCTATATATCCCTAGATGGCCTGAAATATAGACCAGGCTGGATTCAAACTTCCCATAACCCTCCTGCTCTGTCCCTGGTTCTGCCTCCTTCGTGCTGAGGTGACAGGTGTAGTCACCACAGCTGGTCAGCACTCTCCCGTTATGCTGCTGTTATTCCTGGTTCTGGGTACTGAGCGCGGCTCAGTGCATGCTAGGTGAGCACTGCAACAAAGGGCTACACTCCACCTATTTTATTCTTAAAGAGAATCAAATAAAAAACAAAGTGTGCAGGTGGGTACTGTCAATCTTAAACAAACCTAGACACGTCTGGCAAGAGGGGATCTTAGCTGAGGAAATGCCTCCCTCAGACTGGTCTGTAGGGCATTTCTTATTTAATGACTGATGTGGAACAGCCCAGCCCACCGTGGGCATGTGGTCCTGACGGCAAAAGAAAGTGGACCAGTAAGCAGCATTTCCTCCATGGACTCTGCCTCAGTTCCTACCCTGACTTCCCTCTGTGACAGAGTATGACCTGAGCACTGTAAGATGAAACAACCCGTTTCCTCCCAAAATTACTTTTAGTCATGGTGTTTATCACTGCAACAGAACCCGAAGTAAGACATTAAAAAAGCATGGTCCTTCATCTAGCCAAGAGGAAGTTTCGTATTTTACCTCGATAGTACGCCTTTGTTATTGCATCAAATTCCTCCTGACCTGCGGTGTCCCATAGCATTAGCCTGACATCTTCATCGTTAACTCTGAAACAAGAGATGAATTAGTCCATACAAGATGAAAAAGATTAATGTACATTTTTGTTTTTCAAACCAAAAGTCTGAAAGCTCTGTGGTTCATTTCACTCTGAAAGTCAGAGCAAAATAACTCTGAATAGGCTCCCCAGTATTGAAGGCAGAGTGAAGACACTACACTGTCTGCCATAGTGGCTGAAAGACCAGCAGAACTGGGACAGGGGAATCCTTGGATCAGATCATTTTCTCCTCTTACTACACCAGTCTAAATGGGGTTTGGTGCCCTATCGATGGGATGAGAACAGGGAAGGAAGAAGTCTGCTTGGCAGACCTCACTTTGTCGTGTAGCTGATGCTCACCTCAGGAGCTGTGGTTATATCTCTATGTGGTGCTGGAGATCACACCCAGCACCCCTTGCACGCAACTCAATGCTAGTCATATGCTTTACCACTGGGCTATACCCTCTGCTTTCAAATGTTATTGGGGATATTAAATACTATCAAATACAAAGCCCTCCTATTTCTGGGGACAATATAAGGTCAGGTTCCTGAGCGCCATCTCGGATGCATTCCTGTAATCCCAGTACTGGATTCTGAGGCAAGATAACCTTGAACTTGTGTTATGTTAGTAGACATTATCTCAAGACAGAAAAGGAACTACTCGTTCTTTTTCATTAATTGATCAACATCTAACCTTGTTTTATGTGTTTCTACTTAAAGATACCTTATTATATGGTAATTCATAGAGCTCATGCCCAGTAGCAGTAGAGCGAGCACTGTAAACTCCTGTATGAACACTGATCTAACATGGTACTCTTCTCATAGGGCACAATAGCCTTCTTGCACTCAGAAGCACCACACAGAGCTGCAGCAGTACAGCTGGGGGCCATGTGTGACAGCCAAATCACCAGCATGAAAGGAGAGCGTGAAAACGTGCACTCCACCAAACAAAGCAGGACGTGTTGATTGTACTCGGGCTAGAACAAGAAGCAGCACCTTGGCTGGCACAGCTGGGAAAGTACATGCTGGACAACTCCCATGTTTTTGTAGCTCCCATCCATCCAGTGAGTGACCACAAGCAGTGACTCTGCGGCTTCAAGTAATTTTTAGCAAGGTGAATTTGCAAACAAAGAGCCTATGAGTAAGGGCAGGAAATGGCTCAGTGGATAAAAGCAGGCACACACTACCCTTACAAAGTACCTAAGTGCCGTCCCAGACCCATGTCGAGTGGCTCACAACTGCCTGTAACTCCCGCTCCAGGGGACTGGTGTCTCTGGCCTCTGCAGGCCTCTGCATTCATGGGCACATTCCCGCTCACCAGCACACAATTAAAAATTAATTCGTTTTTCGAAAGCCTATGAATAATAAAAAATCAACTAATATCCAAAATACTAATTTTTTTTTCAGGTACAAGTACAAAATACAAATATCATCAAGACAAAAACGAGTCCTCTTAAAGTATGTTTTAAGGCAGCAAAGACGAACAGAAGCATTCCAGGTAGACCAGGATCAACGATGACCACTATCTCTGCTGCAGTTGGTAAGTGGGCAGTGAGTCAGTACAGCCCAGAGGAGCCTGGAGGGTCTCTGTTGGTGAAACCCGTTGGGTTTCCTGAAACAGGGCTTCCTTCTGTGAGCAAACTGAATACTCCTAAACCCAGCTGCTTTTATTTCTTTAGGATAAAGGTGTATTATTGCATCTCTGACTTCTGTCTAGTGTTGTTCAGTTTTTTGAAGGAAACACCAGGTGTAGTGGTGAACAAATATAATTTTGGACACTTAGAAGGTGGAGGCCAGTCTCTGCCATGAACTGAGAAAGTTCAAGGCCATATTCACCTACTCGAGACCCTGACCCAAAAAAAATAAAATTTAAAGAAAGAGACAATCTAAATAAAAGGAGCCTCTCAAGTGAAAAATTATAAGATAGCTGAAATGCTCCTTCTAAACAACACAGCACAGAGAAATCAGTGAAGGGTCGGTTTGTTTACTGTATCCCAAGGTGTCACTAGTAAGACATACAGAAGGGAGAGGGGAAGGAGTAAAGAGGAAAATGAAAAACATTAGAGGAAAGTGGCGAGAAGACGAGAGCCAAAGATTAAAGTATATGATAAAACAAAAACTAAACAAACAAAACAAAATAAACCCGGCGTGAGGCAGATACCTAAAACCTTAGCACTCAGGAGGCCAAAGAAGGAGATGAGCAGCTGGAGGGCAGCGCGAGCTACAACAGTAAGAACCTGCCTCAGAAACAAAAATAAGGGCCAGGTACAGTAGCTGAAGCCTGTGTAATCCAAGTGTCTAGGAGGAAGAAGGAAGAGGATCAGGAGCTCAAGGCCAGTGTGGGCATTAGAAGGCCTTGTTTAAAAAACTGAACAGAACAAACCACCACCAACAAACCCAACGGCACTAACTGCTTCGTGAGCCACCGCCACTTGTGCCTGGCTTGGACAGCAAAGCAGGTTCTCATGCCAGTGGAGTCTTAGACACTCTACAAATCAGAACCAAAGGATAAAATGCCAAGTACATACTGAATCTGTCGCTCCAGAAAGTCAACACCAATGGTTTTCTTGTAGTCTTTTGTAAAAATGCCTTTGCAATATCGCTGAATCATACTGGACTTTCCAACTGCCCCATTCCCTACGACCACCATCTTGATGGCTACTTCCATATCTTCCTCCAACATTTTTGAAACAGAAGTGGTTTCTGGATCAGCTCTAATTCCAGGTGATCAGATCGTCTCTGCAAGCCTATAACTTAAGTAAAAGTATTTTTATCAGGAAACAATCACATTACATTGTAATAATCTGTCAAAGGCTGAGACTCCCAATCTGCCCTTTTCCTGTTAACCTCAGAAAGGTAAAGACTGATACCTTATCCGCACAATCCTTTTAGAGACAAAGACTTGGCACTGAAGTTATAGAATTGAATTTATTACTTAGTCTCTTCAACACTCAGTTTCCTGGCAACAATATCCATCTCACAGAGTTGTTGATCAAGGATACGTGTAAAAACTTTAGCAACGTGTTGAGTTACACATGCAAATACTCATTTCATGTGATACAATCCAACAGGGTGTAATAACAAATGGATTATTAGAAACAAAACCAGAGAACGCTTCTCAACCTTAGAGGCACCTTTTAAAGAAACCACCCCAAAGAAACGTTTTGTGCAATGATGTATAGTCAGGTGCCACACTGAACTCTTGGTTAACTGTTTCAGCGCTCACATTACAATGAGTGTCACACAAATTATCTGATGCTACAGATTCTTTGGTTTGAGACCAGTTATAGTTTTCGAGGTAACCACTGTAATAGAATATGCATACTTCACATTAAAAATACAAAGTCAATTCCTGTAGTTCTTAAAACGCCATGTCTACTTGGCTATTTTATATCGACTCCTGTAACGGAAAACCCATCACTACATAGACTGAACCTGAAATGCAAGAATATAGCTAAGGCTTCAGACTCACCCTAGGTAGTTAAAAGACTAGCATGGTCCTAAGAATCTTCTAGAATACTTCTGAGAAGATCTAGCCATACATAGTCAGAAACTTCACAGCAGTAGCCTTTGAATCTAGTTTGGAAGAGAAGCACATGCTGGGCATGGCGGTGCAAACCTGCAATCCAGCACTCAGGAGGCAGCGGAAGGAAGACCATCACAGGTTAAAGGCAGCCTGCTCTACAGTGAAAACGTCTCAAAAACAGAAGAGTACAAACAAGAAAAACCAAGAGGCACACAGGGCCCATCCACAAAGATGCTTGTGCTGCCACCTTTGGTTCCACCACTGCCCATGCCTTTCAAGGCCACACTTCCCTGAGACAGGACAACCAGAGTGAGGCTCTCTTTGCACTGGGCTCTCCAGCAGAGCAGCAGCAGGCTGGAGCTCCATCCTCCAAATCCTCCGTTTGCAGGTGTCAACTGGATACTGAGCTTCTCTTTAGCCTTCCCAGGAATTTCCCCCATAAGCCTCTTGCACTACTAATTCCATCTTGGCATTGCTTCTCGAAGAGCCCAGATGGATACGCTCCCCCACTGGAGTTTATAATCAAGTAAATGTTAGAACCAGGAGGCTATGCTAGTGCCTCTGGACTGTGGCTGATGCCGGAACCGAGAAAGACTTTAAAGGGCGGTGATGTTTGGATCCTGTGATTTCAGGGCTCTAGGATGCAACCAAGACTTCATCTCGCAGCCTCTGACTACCCTGGAGCTTCGGTATCCAGAATGCTCAAGAGCATAGCCAAGTCTAACAGGAGCGGCAGCAAAGCCATTGTCTCAGCCCTCATGAGGCTGACTGAGGCGGGCCAGGCCAGTGTGGGCTACACAGTGGGATGGCATCTCAGAAAACAAAAGTAACACTACAAACTACAATTCTTACCAAGATCTGGCCTTGTTCATCTAGCTGTACTGCACACCGGCTCAGTTTTAGGACATCAACTTTCTCTGCTCCACCTCACAATTCTTCACCCTAGAAGCTGTAAAGTTCCAAAAAGAAGAAAAAAATTGATAAAGTCTACAACAAAATTCCAGCAACAAAAACCTTGAATTTCACTCAGGAGGCAGAGGCAGGCGGATCTCTGTGAGTTCGAGACCAGCCTGGTCTACAGAGCTAGTTCCAGGACAGGCTCCAAGGCCGCAGAGAAACCCTGTCTCAAAAAAACAAAAAAACAAACAAACAAAAAAACAAAGAAACCTTGAATTTTAAAATAAAAAATTAAATTTTGTCCTTTAAATATATATATTCAGCCAGGCAGTGGCAGTGAAAGCCTTTAGTCCCAGCATTCAGGAGGCAGAGGTAGGTGGATCTCTGTGAGTTCAAGGCCAGCCTGGTCTACAGAGTGAGTTTCAGGACAGCCAGGGCTACACAGAAAAACCCTGTCTTGAAAACACACACACACACACACATGCACGCACGCACGCACGCACGCACGCACACACACACACACAGTCTCTCAGACTCTGTTACACAAATAGCTCAACAGTTAAGATGCACACTTTACAAGCATGGGACCAACCCTGAGATCCCAACCCTGGGTAACAAAGTTGGGTGTCTCTCACATAGCTATAATCCCAGATACAGGGAAATTGAAGACAAAAGAATTTCTGGGGCTTGCTGACTTACAGCCTAGCCAAGAAAACAAAAGTCCCGGGTTCAGAGCGAGATCTCTCAACGTTACAGGTGGAGAAAGATGCAGAAGTGCACCTGATGCCCTCATCTGGCCTCCGTGCACGCACACAGACACCGGAACAAGCACTCACACGTACACAAATACACATGTGTTCAAACAAATAAGGAACATAAATACAGATACTGTAGAGACACTTTTGTTGCATTGTCCCAGCGTGACTAGAACCTCTGCACAGCACATAAAGTGCACATAGGCCTCTGACGAACACAAAGGACAACTGGCTATAGGCTGCCGATACAAGGGACAAAACAACAGTGAATGTACTTTGAGTTCTTTTTATCTTTTACTTCTCAAACTAGATTATGAAGAAGTCAATAACCAACCGACAAACAAAAAAATCTCAATGAAAGGCAACTCTCTTTAGCCAAAGGGCCAGGAAAGAGGCAGCTGAGCAAAAAGCCAAGACAGAAAACACCCTCATGATGACACTGTGTACCAAAGGACAGCTTACCTCTCCAAGGGGAAGGAAGCAGGTTGTCCCTTTCCACCCACATAACCACCACTGCATCACTAGAGACCACACGGGGAGGTGGGATGCCCACTCCGCCCACCTCGCTTCTCACCACCATCACATCTCCTTTTCTGGAGGCACATCAGAAGCCTATCAGAAAGAGTCAACTTCCACCATCCCTCAGAGGCCATCTTCCCATCCAGTGCAGTGTTAGTGGGACCCCACGAGGAACAGTACTACAAAGTGCCTCTCCTCTTCCCAAGCAGTAAACCTGGCGGGCACCATCATGGGTGCCTCCTAATGGAGGATCCTTTTCCACCCTCAGTTTCAGTGGAAGACAAGTCTTAGCCAAGAATGATTCATGGAAGAATCAGTTTGCACGCGAACATTCTAACTAACTACAACACTAGACAGAGTTACTAGACAAAGCAAACGGCAGAATGGGAGAACAAAAGAAAGGGGTAAATTTGATCGTGCAATAGAAAATATCCAATATGAACAACACAGCACACTGAAGTGAATAAAGACAGAGCCTCAAAGACCCTGAGAAACAGAATTCAACGCTGGTGTCACCAGAGTTATGACAAGAAAGGAGCTTTTGACTTGAGGACCCTTTCTCAAAAGCAAATAAATAGATACAAACACTTGTTACAAACGATAACGAATAAGGAAGGCAATGAATAGCCAAGACAGTGACGAGGAGAAAAGAAAACACTTTCAAACTCCGTTACCTGACATAACCGGTATCTAGAGCGTTAGAAAGAACCCTCAGGCTCAACACAAGAAAATGCAGTCAAGTTAAAACAAGCAAAAGCTGCAGACAGTACACACAAGACTGTGCGTGGCACATGAGTACACAGACATCCAATGACTGTGGCTATTAGTTAAAGGCACATGCAACCCAATGGCACACCAGTGTGTGTACGGACAAACAGAAAGGAGGAGGAGCAACTGAACTGGGAGGAATGGAAAATGACAGAGCCACTCTGGAAAATGGTTTTCAGAGCTGAAGATACAACTGAAGACCTGAATTCCTATATAATCTATAATCCCCCAATCCCACACAATACCCTACGGAAATAGAACTCAAGATCACACAAAAATCCATAGAACACACACACACACAATCAATCTATAGTCATACGACCCTGGGCACATCTCATCTCAGAAGCTAGGCAAGTTGGATCTGGTTAGTACTTGCATGGGAGATTTATTTACTTTCATTTTAATATTTATTAATGTATTCATGTTTTGCCTGAATGTCTGTGTGAAGGCATCATCAGATTCCCTAAAACTGAATTTGTAAGTGGATGTGAGCTGCCATGTGGGTGTGGGACTCTAACCCAGGTCCTCTGCAAGAACCCTAACCAGTGCTCTGAACCAATGAGCCATTTCTCCAGCCCCGTCACATCTCTAGACATGATCTCCTAAAACTGAAAACTACCCAAATACCCTTCCGGGAATGGATAATATAATTGGATATATCTGGCAGATTCACCTAACTAAATACTACTTAGCAACTTAAAAAATACAGGAAACAATGTGGGAACAGACAATTGGCTCAATGGGCACATTGTTCCCTAACTCCACGAAGCTCTGGATTCCATGCCTAACACCACACACACCTGGCACATATCTGTCATCCCAGCACGTGGGAGGTGGGGGCCGAAGAATGATTATCTTATGGTTGTGAGCCATCTGAGATCTTGTCTCAAAATAACTACATAGATAGAAAGCCCCCAAAATAACCAATATGGATGCATCTTGAATCACAAGGGCACTATATCCAGTCAGTGAAAAAGAGTTAGCGACACCCCAGACTGTTACATTTAAATGACATTCTGATAATGTAAGTAATTGTGAGGAATCAGGAGTAAGATATATCATATAAAGAAACAGCATGAGGTTTTAATAGATAGTGTGACTGGTTTTATAGCCTCGCTGCATTGGTGATTACATGAACCTAAAACTCCAAAAGGTTATTTTTACCATATAAAAGTTAAAAATAATTAAAAATTAAAGACGGGGAAGCAGATTATAACTTCGGGAACTACTGTTGGGATTCTCAGAAACCAGAGTTAAAATATTGCATCCCAGCATGCAGAAGAAAGAGGCCAGTGGATCTCTGGGTTTGAGGCTAGCCTGTCTACATAGCAAGTTCCAGGCCAGCCAAGGCAACACAGTCCCAAATCACACACATCAAAAACAAAACAAAACAAAACAAAACTGCATCAAAATAATTATGTCCTCAGAAAGGCACAATTCTGAGTATAATTAAAAACACAGTAATTATAAATATCCTTCCCTCTCAATTTTAAATCCCTTGGCAACCAATTCAGCTTTTCACTGTAGCAAAGGATGGTTCAACTTAGTAATGAGAGGGCTGCTGGGTTTGGTTTTTACCGTGCAACAGCCTGGACGTTTGAAAAAGCGCAGGGACGGACTGTTCTCGTCGCGCAGCCCCGTGCGGACCTCGCCTCGCCCGCCGGAGTGAAGTTCTCACACCCTCGGCTTCCCGCTCCATGGAAACCGCGGCTACCGATCTGCGGGCGGCGGCCGGGATGGAGGGAACAGAGCGGTCCAGCCTGTCCACGCCCGGGCATTCCCCACGAGGACCCAAGAGGAGAGCGTCGCGCGCCGCAGCCGCGGTCCCCGCCCACAGCGACTTCCCGGCACCGCCACCCGGGAGCCCGCAGCCGCGAGCCGAGGCCGCGCAGGCCGCACTCACCTCCTGCCCTCAGCCCGGAACCTTCGGCACCGAGCCCGCAGCCCGGACCCTGGAACCCGCGGCACCGAGTCCGGACCCCACAGCCCAGAGCACCAAGCCGGGCTCCTCCCCGCGGACGCCTCGCACCCGCTCCGCTCCTGAAGAACGATTATGATTTTCTAGCGAACTTTCCTAGTATCCCGGTTCGCGAAGACACTCGTCCCTGACTCCGGCTAGGATGAAGGGCGCGCCAGGCTCCCGCCCGCTGCGCTGAGGAGCATGCGCCACCTTGACTGCGCATGCTCCGCACCGGCCCCGCCCTGCGCTGGCCGCAGTGGAGCGGACTGGGTTTGCAGAGCCTCAGGCCTCTGGTACCCATGGAGACCAAGGTGAGCAGGATGTGCAAGCCTACTGAAGGAGTTCTCTGTTTCCTTTCCAGGAGCCTCAGAAGTCTGCCATTAATTGGGACGCACCTGGTGGCGTCGAAGTGGTGGAGTGAGCAAAACAGTGTTGAGTGAAGACGAACTCATGCGGCTTGCAGGGTGTGAATAGACAAAATAGAAGCCAGAGAACCTTAGCAGTCTAGAACCAACTGTCAAGTGAAAAGGTCCTGCAAAAAGCAGTCCAGACTTGCTTCAGACGTGATTTGACACCACATGTCTGTGATCCTAGGACCCTAGCAAGATGGTGGCAAGAAAATCGGGAATTCAAGGCCAGCCTGAACTACAAGAGACTCGGTCTCAAAATCAACGTGTTTCTGTTGCTTCTGTATACCTCAAAATGAACCAAAACAAAACATAACATGGCGATATAAAATACCAAATGTCGACGAGAATGTGAAATAGCTGAATTTGATCGTGATGCTGGAGCAACACCTTTGAAAAACAAGGACAGTTTGTTACAGTTGTGACCTGCCAGATCCTTGTTCACACGGTTGATAGGAACTGTACGTAGGACGTACAGGTGTCAGAACGCCCATGGCTGCTTCTCTCCTCAAATGGGAATAACCCAAAAGACCATTCAAAAAAGACTAAGAAAACTTTTCACTGTGCAATGGAACCACTACACAGTAATACAAAGGACTCTATAAAACTGTAGGTAACAACACAGAAAACAACAGAAACTTATAGTTGAACATAAAATATTAGACACAAAGGTACATGTTAAATCCATTTTTTCCCCTTTTTGTTTTTGCTTGTTTGTGGCTCTTTGGGGTGTTTGTTTGTTTGTTTTTGAGGTGGCTTGGCTATATATCTGAGGCTGGCCAGGTATATGTCATACAGCTAAGGCTGAATTTCAACTCCCCATCCTTCTGTGCCAAGCTCTTTAGTGCTGGGATTACAAAACTGTGTCATCATTCCCAGTGTTTCGTTCATTTCTGTTGGCAACTCAAAAGTCTTGACACTAAAAGTCTCTGAACTAAATGGATTTGTGCAGTTTTGGCATTACAGATGGGAAATAAACCGACCTGGTCCTGGCATGAGCCCCCACAACTGGCAGCAGAACTAGACAAAAGAGGGGCCTGCAAGCCAAGAGCATTTGAAATGAAATTTTGACAAAGTAAACCGACATTGGTAATCGCTAAGACAGTCTGTACGATCTTTTTTTGCTTCAAGCCCATCCTACACAGAATGCTGTGGGCACTAGAGTCCTAGGGTTCTGTGTCATGGTTTCACCCTTCATTCAGGAATGTGGAAGAGGCCTGGTCTGGGCCTATAGCAGTTAGCTGTTAGGTTCTCCCACTGCCACTTGCCCAGACCTGAGCCCCCTTCATCCTCTGGTCCTTGTAATTAAATATAGGACATATATTTACTTTCTATAAGCCCATGGCCTCATTCCTGCGAGTCAAGCATTCTACCTTTATGCAATAATAGCAACTCAATCTCTACTCCCGTTCTTATATGTTCTGTATGAGAATCATACTTCACATATAGTATTTTTTAAATGAAAATTTCCAGATTTAGATATTAGAGATTTCTTCTCCATGATAAAAATATTTTTGAGACATAAATGTCAAGTCAGTAGTAAGCTCTTTGATTTTGGTTGGAAGTTTTAAACCTTTTTTTAAAAAAAAATAATATATTTAACTTCATTTTATGTGCGTTGGTGCAAAGGTGTCAGATTCCCTGGAACTGGAGTTATAGTTATAGTCAGTTGTGAGCTGCCTTGTGGGTACTAGGAATTGAATCCTGGTCCTCTGGAAGAGCAGCCAGTGGCACTCTTAACTGCTGAGCCATCTTACCAGCCCCCAGTTTTTACTTTTTTTTAAATAAAGTTTATAAAATTGGAGTTTACTAAGAAATAGTTTTAATATAGACGAGCATTTAGGGAGACAGAGGCTCCAGGAAAGGACAGTGTGACAGTGTTAAATGTCAACTTGACAGAACCTAAAACTGCCTGGGAGATGGGCCTCTGGGGTATCTGTGGGGTATTATCTTGATGGTGTTAATGAGTTGGGAAACCCCTTGTGCTGTGGGTGGTACTTGTCCCTGGCTGGAATTCTGGGCTGAATAGAGACAGGGAATGGAGCAGTAACGTAGCATTTTCTGCTCTATTCCCAGGTGGTTGACTCAGCTGCTCAAGCTCCTGCCTTTGATTTTGCCACCACGATGGATGATATAGCCCTTAACTGTGAGCTAAGAATAAACCTATCTCCTTTAAGTTGTTTTTATTCATGTATTTCTATCACAACAGCAGGAAAAGAGACTAAGACAGTATTAAAGGTCATGGTGACACACCACTGTAATCCTAACTCCTAGAGGCAGAGGCAGAGGCAGGAGGATTGCTTCAAAATTCATACCAACCTGATCTACATAACAAGTTCCAGGCCAAACAGGATTATGTCTCAAAAAGTAAAATAGTAAATAGGTAAATAACGAAAGAAAATGATAGCATTACATGCCCTAGAGTGATGAAAGACTTTTCAAAAAAGTCTTGAAGGTTTTTGTTTAAGTGTCATAATAATACATATATGATTTTGATGGCATTGAAGCTGTGTTGTTTAAATAATTTAAATGATTAGGTTAAATGCTTAGGGTTCTTTGGTTTGGATTTTATTGGTTTTTGCAAATGAAATCTCAGGGTGGGCTCAGAGGTACTTTGGATAAGAGTACAGTCTGATGAGACAATAGCAGGTCAAAGGGGTCCAAGAAATCCTTACTATTCCAGAATTACAAGTGTGGGAAACAATGATCCTCACTTCATAATAAGAGACATCAAGTAGAGAAAGTGAGAGAGTTTATTTTACAAAGTTGCAAGGCTGGGCCTCAACCTAGAATGGCAGGAACACTGATTGAGTGCCGAAAAGTGTTTCAGTGCAAGCAGATAACCCTCCGTGTCCTCTTACTGACGATCAAAAAGGTACAGTTTTACAGGTCCCGGAGAACTCAGCATTCCCTCCTACATTTCCCCTTTCCTTGGTAAAATCCGTGCGTTGATTTCCTCTCTCTGTTTTACAACCTGTTTATTTTAAAGCTTTCAGGCACAGGCCATTGCAGGCAAGCTTGGCTACTAGTAATTTTCTAGTCTAAACTCCTAATTTAGCCGAGGGGGTAGCTTAGCAGGTTTGGGGTGGAACATATGTCTTAAACATTAAAACAAGGTTTGTAATCTTTTCTGTGAAATTTCATTCATCCTCAGCCAGTCAGGGTGAGAGAGCCCTGTATCACAAATAATAAAAACCCAGAGACAGATAATTGGGGTTCAACCTGGAGATCAGAAAAGCAAAGCAGCTAAGCTGGTAGAGAGCTCTTACCTCTAAGAAATCCTCAGACTGAAAGAGAGCGAGTTTCTGTCTCATCCCGCCTTACATTCTTCTCTAGTGTGGGATTACAGGTGCACACCACTACCACCCAGCCTCTATGGCTAACTAGTGTGGCTGTATTGTGCCCTGGTCTTCAGGCAAGCTTTATTTATTAAAATACAAATGAAATATCACTATGTTTACATCCTGAAGAGGCTAATTTGGGTGCCAAGATTCTTATGAAATTATTGTTACATCTGCATCTGTGTCTACCAGACCTTCAATGCCAACATCATTTATTTGTATTTCTAATTTTGATCTTTGTTCATTTAGAGAAGTTTGCCAAAATACTAGCTTTGTGGTTTCTCCTGAATTTTTTGTTCTCTTTTCTATAGCTGTTCTATTATCCAGAGCAGTATGGTTTCTTAAAATAGTCCTTATATTCTTTAATTGCTCTGGGAAAGAGTTTCCTCTACTATGACAGGAAATGACTGAATCGGATTTGGCACAGGGGCTTGCGAGAGGCCCCTCACAGAGTTTCCTAAGGAAAAAGGATTACCATGAATATTCCTCATTGACCCACATTCATTAGGCCAATGCCTGCCTTTGCTACACTTTCTGCATAATCCAGAAGAGAGGGGCGTTCTGAATGAATTATTCTTGGAAAAAAACATTGTTTCTAGGAACACTCTATCTAAAAATCCCCTTTAAAGTGACCTTATTTGCCACAATTATAACATTTAACATTTCAGTTTTTCCTTAAACCTCTGGAAATCACCTCTCCTATCTATGCATCATTATGTATATGAGATTTAATATTAATTGTTAATATTAAATATTAATTAATTTTAATATTAATTAATCTCAGATCCATACCTCCAAAGATGCTGACTTTACTTTTAGTGGCCTAAATATCCCTTTGCATAGAGAATTGTCATTCTCAGAAGCCAGAGATTCAATTATTATTTGTCTAGCTTCTGAATTTGGTATCATTCTATTTCCTGCTGAAGTCAATCTTTGTAAGAAATCTGTAAGTCTTTCTTTGGGCCCCGTGTAACTTTAGTAAATGATTCAATTTTCTTTCCTGTTTCTCCAGTTCTGTCCCAAGTATTCCAAGCTGGTGTGCTGCATAAATCATATACACCTTGCCTTTCTATAGTACCATATTGTCCTCCAAAAACATGATCTTGGGAGATTTCTCTAGCTTTACTCTGTTGTTCA
>NC_022028.1:19162847-19180550 GCF_000317375.1 Microtus ochrogaster | reverse complement strand
TGCAAACTTGTACAGCCAATTTGGAAATCAGTATGGAGAGTTCTCAGAAAATTGGGAATCAATCTACCTCAAGACCCAATAATACCACTTTTAGGCATATACCCAAAGGAGGCACACTCAACCCACAAGGACATTTGCTCAACTGTAATCACAGCAACATTGTTTGTCATAGCCAGAACCTGGAAACAACCTAAATACCCCTCAACCGGAGAATGGATAAAGACAATGTGGTACGTTTACACAACGGAGTTCTACTCAGCAATAGAAAAACAATGATATCTTTAAATTTGCAGGCAAATGGACGGAAGTTAAAAAAAAAACCATGCTAAGTGAGGTAACCCAGACCCAGAAAGACAAATATGGTATGCACTCACTCATAAGTGAATATTAGGCATAAAGCAAGGGCTAACCTGCCTACAGTCTACAACCCCAGAGCAGTGAGGTAACAAAGAGGGCCCTCAGAGACATATATGTCTCCGTCTAGGAAGGGGAAATAGATATGATCTCCTAAAACTTTCACCCAATAACTGATGGATGCAGATGGAGAGTGGTTAGTTGTGGAACTAACCACTGACCAGAGCTCCCGGAGTTCTGTCGAAGAGAGGGACGAGTGATAATATGAGCAAAGGGGTCAAGACCGTGATGGGGAAACCCACAGAATAAGTTGACCAGAACTAACGGGAGCTCACTGACTCTGGACAGACAACCAGGAAACCTGCATAAGACTGATCTAGCCCTCCTGAGAGCAGGTCACAGTTGGTGGCTTGAACAGTTCAGTGGGACCAGGAGCAATCTCTAATAAATGATCTGGCTTTTTGGAGCCCATTTCCTATGTAGAGAAACCTTGTTCAGCCTGGATATAAGAGGGAGGGCCTTGGTCCTGTCTCAGTGTGGTGATGTGACAGAATTCGTTGACTCCCCATGGAAGGCCTTACATCTCTGAGAAGCAGATAGGAGTGAAGGTGGGGGAAGCAGGAGGGAAGAGAGGGGGAAGTGGGATTAGTATGTAAAAAAATAAAAATAAATAGAAACACCATGGAAGCAAACCCCTGGATGTGTGTGATAGTTTATATTGATTGTCAGTTACACAGGATATAAAATCACTTGGGGGACAAGTCTTCAGGTACATTTGTGAGAGATTTTCTAGAATAGGTCAATTGAGTTTGAAGACCTACTCTCCTAGTCAGAATTAAGAGGAAAAAGTGAGCTGAGCACCAGCAGCATCACCTCCTCCCTGTGGATGGAGCATCAGTTGGGTGTTACTGGGGTGGTGCTCTCCAAGGTACAGAATTTTAAGCTCTGAATTGTAACCATTGGAAATTAGTAGCAGTGAACTCAGGGCCAGTTGATTTCATTTATCTAACAATAAATAGTAATTTGTGTCTTGTGCACTTAATCTGTGTGTTGGGGTGATGATGAAAATTCATCTATTAAAAAAACAAACAAACCAATCGCTTACCTTGCCCAGCCTTGATATAGGGGTCCTATCTCAACTTGATATGCCATGCTGTGTTCAAGCCCATGGGAGGCCTTCCCCTTTCTAAGTGGAGACAGAGGAGGAGTGGGTGGATGGAGAAGGGGGTAGATGGGAGTCAGGGAGGAACAGAAGGAGAGGAGGATGGGGAAACTGTGGTTGGTATGTAAAATAAAGGAAAAAATGTTAAAAAAAAACTAAACAAAAAACAACTGCTTATACAAAGCAAAGTGAAGAGAGTACCAAGATTTAGGACTGAATTCATGAAATGAAAGGCAGTCGTTCTTATTGCAAATATATTGTCTCTTTAGTGTCTCCATGTAATTCCCTGCACATAAAGACCACCATCTGTCCCTTAACACATGTGATTAAGTTACCTTCCATGGCAAAGGGACTTTTCAAATGTGGTAAGGACCATGAAATGAGAGGTTTTTCTGAGTACCTGTGTAAGCGCAGTGTAACGACAAGAAGTCGTCATAAGAGTGAAGCAGAGGGTCAGAGATAAGAAGACAGGCATTGTGGTGTGAAAATCAAATGTCCCCTATAGGCTTATGTGTTTTCACTCAGGCCCAGGTTGGTGGCTGTGTCTGGAAAAGCTATGGGAGTTTAAGTGGAGTCCTTTGAAACTAAAGGCCCAGGTACCAAACTTGGAGCTCTGGAATTTAGTGTTTGTTCTTCTGGCTTTGCTCTTACTTTGGTTCAATATGGCCTCACTATGCCCACATTCCTCCCTTTAGGGTGAGATTGTAAATTCTATACCATTGTTCGTTGGAATTATATAATTATTATTATTTTTTTTTACAGAGGGTGATATATCTAAAAGCCTGCCTTGAATCTCAGGAGAGACTTGGCATGTTGTGCTTTTAAATAGTGTTGGGGCTGACAAAGACAGTGGGTACTTTTGAAATGGGTAGAAACTCATTTTTTCATCATGCAATGACCATGAGCTCTTGAGGGCTCCAGGTGGAATGTTGTTATTTGGATATTAAATATTCCCCATAGGCACATGTGTTTGAAAACCTGGTCCTGAGCTGGTGACTCTGTCTGGGAAGGTTAAAGAGCCTTTGGGAGGTGGAGTCATGCTGGAGTCTCTAGGGCAGACTTTGAGGTTTCTTAGCTTATTCTCTTTCTGCTTCCTGCTTGTGAAGCTGGCCTCACACTCCTCTTTGCTGGGGCTTCTCTGTGTGGTGGGAAGAGTTGGGTCTCCAGGATCCAAAGCTGCAACCCCCGAAAGGTCCTGACCCTAAGACATTACTGGCTCTCTCAAATATGTTCCTGATTTTGAGAAGGATCTCTGTTCCAGCATGAAGTAAACTCAATGATATTTTTATAGACTTTTTGTTTCATTTTGTTTAGTTTGGGCATTTTTTTTTGTCTTACTAATCTTTTACTTGTTTATTTTAATATACATTTTTGTGGTTTTGTGAGGGCATTTTTTTGGTGTATTTGTTGTTTTTGCTTTTGTTTCTTTTAAAGAGAGAGGAATAAAGAACTAAATTTTCAAGGAGAAGGAGATAGGGAGGATCTGGGAGAAATTCTGGGAGAGGGAAGAACATGAACAAAATATATTTTATGAAAAAAGTCAATACATGTTGCTGCAGGAGCTCCTTCCGCTCCTTTAGCCAATAGCCTTTAAGATACCAGCCCACTTGGGCATGGTCTCTTTTGATTTAAAAAGCAGCAGTAGCCCTTCTCTCCCTCTCTTGCTTCTGGCTCCACTTCCTTTATGAGAGGGAACTTGGAAGAATCCACCCTCATCCTTACAATCCACCTTCTCATCTTATCTTTGTTACCTGCTGGCCAGCCTTCCAGAGGGTGTCCCTCAGAGGTGTCCCTAGCTCCTGATCCCAGTGGTGCCTCCACCTGTGGTGCCTTCACCACCTGGAACTGTGGTCAGTCAAGGACCTGGGGATTAAAGAACACACACAGAAACAGATCACTCTTGAAGCAAGAATACCAATTTTATTATGTTCCAAGGCAGCGTATATAGGGCTCTCCTTAACTAATGGCCACGCCCTAGCTCTCAGGATTTTCCACTGCAAGCCCACCAGAAACTACTTCCTTGCTTGCAGGAACTCATGAGGGTCCCATGCTCAGAGCAGCTGCAAGTATAGAAAAACAAGTTGTTTACCTCCAGCAGGCAAAAAGGTCATAGAGAGTTCAGGGTCTGAGGGTCTGCAGCTCCCAACATCTGGATTTAGGAGATTGACTAGTTATGCTTTTTACACTTCTGTGTGCACTGGGTCACCAACAGACACGATCTATTTACTGTTGACAAAATGCGCCATAGAAATATCATGTTAGTTTGTTTTATAATTCATTCATGGATAAAAGGTTATTACAAGTTTTTGTAGTCTGCGTGTTTTCAAGGAATCAACTCTTTATTTCAGTAGAATCTCTTAATCTTGTTGTTAAAAGCAACTGATCATTTAGTTTGTTTCCTCCTGGACATTCATAGAAAATGTCTAAGAAAGCAATGATAGTGTGTTTAAACAAAAAAAGGAAGGCTTTAACTTTAACATAACAAAATTACAAATAACAAAACAGTTATCAAGCAAGAATTACAGTTACAATATTTATATCTATTTTATCTTTTATCATAACAATGGAAAACTATAACTACCTATCCATTCTTCAACTCCATCAAAGACTCCAGAAGAATATAATATTACCTAAGCAAATAAGAAATCCAAACTCAGCTTCTTTCTCCCAGCCCTCTGTTCTGTTTACTCCACCCACCTAAGGGTTAGCCTATCAAGGGGCCTAGGCAGTTTCTTTATTCCTTAACCAATGAAATCAACAGATTGATATATGACACTCCCACATCAGCAATGATAGTGATCCTCTGGGTAGTCTCTGAATTTCCCAAGACAGCAGCACAACAGGAGAAAGGCTAACCAAAGAGAGAGCATCACTGGCTCACTTCTCTTCTGGCTCAGTTCTTACCATCAGCGTTCCCTCTCCTGGAGACTGGAGATAGTAGCTGGTAAATACAGCTGACACATTCATTTATCTAGTGGGGAGAAGCAGGAAGAAACACTTTAGTTCAGAAACACAGAGCCTCATGCACTAGCTAAGCAGTCGGGTACTATGATTTATTCAATTTTCTAAACCTATATCCGTGTCTGGAGGATGGCAAGGGCAGAGATAATCAGCTGAACAGCTTGAACAGGGAGGGACATCTCAGGATGGGCCACACAGACGTCCACCTAGAGAGAAACTCCTGCTGGTACCCTTACAGTCCTCATGTGACCTTCCTATCACAGGTGACCTCCCTGAATAGGACTTCAGGATTACACACCCCTAGGGTGTTCATTATGTCTCCTATATTGGTGAACAACTAGGGTTCTAGTTTCATCTCTGTCACCATGATAAAACACTCTGACCAGAAGCAACTTGGGGAGGAAAAGGGATTCTTTGCTTTACACTTCCAGGTCACAATCTGTCACTGAGAAAAGTCAGGGCAGAGAGTCAAGCTGGGACTGAAGCTGAAACCGTGGAGGTACACTGCTTACTGCCTCCCTCACGGAATTGTGCTTAGCTGGCTTTCTCACACCCCATCTGCCTAGGGATGGCGCTGTCCACAGTGAGATAGTCCCCTTCACAACATCAACCAAAACAAGTCCGCACAGATGGCCGTAGGCCAACCTAATCTGCCAGTTCCTCAGCTGAGATCTCCTCAGATTACAGTAGGCTGTGTCAAATTGAAAACAGCCAGGCCAACTTGTCTTGCTCTCTCAGGCTAGCCCTCCTCACTGTCACCCCATTCAATGATGTGGGAATGATTTCTTATTAATAAAGAAACTGCCTAGACCCATTTGATAGGCCAACCCTTAGGTAGGCAGAGTAAACAGAACAGAATGCTGGGAGAAAGAAGCTGAGTCAAGGAGTCGCCATGGTTCTCCCACTCCAGACAGACGCAGGTTAAGATCATTCCTGGTAAGCCAGCTCGTGGGCTACACAGATTATTAGAAATGAGCTAGTCCAGGTGCTAGAGTTAGCCGAGAAAAGGCTAGATATAATGGGCCAAGCAGTGTTTAAAAGAATACAGTTTCCGTGTAATTATTTTGGGGCATAAGCTAGAGCTAGCCATGCGGGCGGCTGGGTGCTATTACAACAATTCAAGGAGACACTGACTGAACCATATAAAATTATGTATCACTTCTGTAGCATGGGTAGATTGTAGGGCTCATCAAATTCCAAAGCTCTGTTTGATACCAAGGGTATTGTTTGGAATTTGAAAAGTGCTTAAGAATTATTCATCAATGAGTAAGCTTTGAAGGGAGACAAAAACTATTAGGAAATAAATTACAGAGTTATAACTGATGCCTATTCAGAATGAAATTATTTTTGGTATGTTTTGAGCACTAGATAAATGTCAAAGTCCTCAGTAAGAAATAGCAAAAACTGATGAAATAACATAAATTACCTCTTAGAGCTGTAGTTGATGGGGTACACATGTTCTTTGTAAGGATTGGTCTGTGTGAGACCATGCTATCAAAATACTGTCTTAGAGGACTGGGAACATAGATCCGTTGGAAGAGTGCTTGCTTAGAATGCACAAAGCCCCGAGTGCAATTTCCAGCACTGATTAACTGTACATAGTGGAACACATCTGTAAGCCCAGGCCTTAGGCAGCAAGATCAGAAGTTCAAGGTAATTCCCAGACTACAGGTTGTGTTCAAGGGCAGGCTTGGCTGGTGGCCTGTCCCAAAACAGTAGGAGCAGCAGCAGCAGTAGCAACAGCAGCCGTACCACAGCCACTGTCACCACCACCATCACCACCATCATCACTACCACCACCACCACAGTTCCAGGATGCCATATTAACAAACAGTTTTAATGTTACTTTTGTTAATTGTTACTTTTTAACAAGTAGTGGTTGGAAGAACCTTGAGTTTTCCTTTGACGTAACCCAGATGCCTTTGCACACTAAAGCATGCATGATTCAAAGGACTTTTCCTGGAGGGAAAATTCTAGCATTTGCACTTTCAAAAAATAAAATTTCGGGGCCTGCAAAGTGCCTCAGCAGATAAAAAACACCTGCCATATTAGCCTGATGACCTGAGTTTGATCCCTGCAACCCACATGATGGAAGGAGAGATGCAATGCCTTAAAGCTGTCCGCTTACCTCCACACTTACATGTGTGCATGTGTGCGCACACACACGCACAATCACTGCAAACGAACAAACTAATAAATAAATTGAGTCACTCTGGTTGCTCTCGTAGTCTTGTTCAGTGCCTGAGAATAGATTTATTCATTTACTTTATATTTAAGTTTTTATTCAAGTCTATACTACATAGAGTACACATTCCCCACAACACCCTCCCCTCTTTTTCCCTCCTTCCCTTTCTCATGTCACCCGAGACAGTTTTACTTCTATATTCATGCCACATATACATACATATTTTATATATTTATAAAAACTGGGAACCATGTGTAAGAACATACAACTCTTTCTGAGACTGCTTAATTTGCTTCACACGATTAGCTCCAGCTTCATCTGTTTTCCTGAAAATGACATCGACTTATGTTTGCCAGGCTGAAAGGAATTCCACTATGAACAGATCACATTTTCCTCATTCGTTTCTCACTTGCTGGACATCTGGGTTTGTTCCATGTCTGAGCTCTGTGAAGGGTGTTACAATAAATACTGATGTGCAGATATCTCTGGGGTGTGCTGGCTTGAAGTTCTTTCAGAAAATACTCATCAATAGTTGTCTTAGGATTTCTATTGCTGTGAAGAGTCATCATAACTATGGCAACTCTTACAAAGAGAAACGATTATTGGGTGGCCTACAGTTTCAGGGGTTTAGTCCATTATCACCACGGTGGGATGTAGCAGCATGCAGGCAAATGCGGCATGGGAGAACGAGCAGGCAACAGGAAGTGCTTGGAGACACTGTGTGTGGCTTGAGTATATGAGACCTCAAAGTGACACACTTCCTCCAAAAAAGGCCATCTGGATTTCAACAAAACCACACCTCCTAACAGTGCCACTCGCTATGAGCTCATGGGGGTCTATTACAGTCAAACTACCACAACGGTATAGCTGGGTCACATGGAAGATCCCTTTTCAGCCCTTTGAAAAACCTTCACACTGGCTTCCAGAGGGACTGGAGTCATTTATGTTCCCACCAGTTGTACGTAAGGATTCCTTTGTCTGCATTCTTGCCTGCATTTGTTGTTGTTTTATTAATGCACGCTAATCACTAATAGTACTAGGTCTCATGATGGGACAGTCATTTGTGTATTTAGTATATTTTGACCACATGCCCTATTCTGTAGACTTTTCTGTCCTCCCTCCATTCCTGCTGATGCTTTTCATCTTCTCAGGTATTTCCTCTTCTGTTCCCCCCTTTCTCTCCCTCCCCCCAACTCTCTCTGTGTATGTGTGTGTGTTCCATTGAGGTTGATTAGGGTTTCCAACAATAGCATGGGTGACAAGTCATTTAGAGGAGCATGGCCAGCCCACCAGTGGCTATACCTCCAAAGAAGAACTCTCTCTCCCAGCAAACATTAGCTCTCTATTGATACTCAGGGAAGAGGGGACCCTCTGAGCCCCTCCCTTCCTCCATGTGCAATCTTGACAGGCCTTGTGTACGTTGTACATGTAACTACAGTTGCTGTGGGCTTTGGTTTGTTTTTCCAAGTTCATATGTGACACAAGTTATTCTAAGTCCATAAGGCACAGAAATTATTCCCTGGAGATCTCTTGGGTGTTTTCACATTTATTTATTGACTGGTTGATTGACAGCCCCCCCCCCGTGTGTGTGTGTGTGTGTGTGTGTGTGTGTGTGTGTGTGTGTATGTGTGTGTGTGTATAGGTAGAAGGGTGCAGGTCTCCTCAGAGGCCAGAAGAGGGAGTGAGACCCCCTAGGCCTATGGTGGCATGTGGTTGTGAACAGTCCTACTTGGGTGTTGAGAACTAAATTCAGGGCCTCTGGAAGGGCAGAGTGTGTCCTAACTGCTGATCCAGCTCTATAGCTCCGAAAGCCTCTTTTCTATTCTGACAGGTTTTGTTTTGAAGTGTGTTCTCTCAGATATTAGGGTGATGTCACCTGCTCCTTCCTACTTCCATCTGCTTGGATACTTTTTACAACCTTTCATCCTGATGTGGGTGAGGCACATTTGATGGAGATGTATGTGAATTCCTTGGAGGCAAAAAGTAGGCGGATCCTATTTTAGTCCACTCTGCTAGTTTGAATCTTTGGTTTTAGAACTGGGTCCATCAATTTTCTGTTAGCACAGAAAGGTGTGCATTAATTTCTGTCATCCTGTTTGTTTTTGTAGTGCTTGGTATTTTCTGGTTCCCCATTTACTTACCTACTGTCCTGGCATTGCTATTTCCAGTAGCATTGAGGGTATGCTTATTGCTTTTTCTGTATTTTTGTCTGGAGAATCCCTTCCATTTTCTGTATTTTCTATAATGCTGACTTAGTAGCCATGAATTCCTTTAGTCTGTTTTTGTCATGGAATTTTTTTCTTATATATCATATGTGTATATCTATATATCCATATTATCCCAGTAGATTTCCTTTAAAACACATTTTTACCCAAATGTATATTGTTCATTTGCCTATGGCCCCAACTCCAAGTAGGTTTTTTTCATGTGACTTAGGATTAGAACTTTGTATTGGTCAGGAAAGAGTAATAACTAGGCACATCGCAAGTTAACACTGGAAACAGATGGTAGGAGCAATTTGAGACTGAGCCAAGCTCTTTGAGTTACAAAGCATCCTTCAGATTCATTTCGCTATTCATAGAGAACGATGAATCACACTATTAACTTACCTAATTGCCCTTAGCTGCAGCTATGAGGTTCAGCTCCACACTCCTTTAGCTTTCATTAAGAAACCATTTAGATGAAATGCTGTGTTTTGGAGACATCCTATACTGAGTTAGTGACTTTCGTTCAATATTCATTGGCATTATTTGAAAATAACAGAGCTCATTGGATATACTTCCACTTGCCCAGTACATTTTTCTCCGTAGCTCTACTGTAAATGGTCTCTCTTCCCCTCACATTTGAAGCCATGTTATTGTGCTGTGAAAAAAGACAGGATTAGCTCAGAATAAAAATGAAAGAACAATAATGAAAACATATGAATTTGAGAGGCTGTAGACTAACTGCACAGAACTTAAGTGCTTGGCCTCCAGAAACATTTATAGAATGGATTGACATGCCTGGGGGCTGTAAATACGAACATTTTATAATAAGTAACTGTCCAAGCAACCTCTTCCTTTCCTTTTCTGCTTCTAGAAAAAAATATATATCTCCCACATATTTTACCAACATTTTTTCTTTGTTATGAAAATTGGGTCAGTTGCGGAACAAGTCTTTTTCTGATCAGATCAGTTGTTCCAACACTTGCTTTGGTCTATAATGAGAGCTAGACTATCACTAATCCACCCAATCAGGGCAGGCCAGTGGGCCAAACAGGAGGTAGACTATCTCAGGAAAAAAATTGCTACTGCCAGGATAGCAATATTTGGGCTGGAGAGATGACTCTGAGGTTAAGAGCACCTGCTGCTCTTCCAGGAGACCTGGGTTCAGTTCCCAGAACCTACATGGTAGCTTACAACTGTACATAGTTGCAGTCATTTCCAGAGGATCCAACACCCTCTTCTGTCCTCCAGGGAATTTCCTGCATGTCCAAACACCTGAATACATATAAGACCTCTTGGTCCTAGCCCTTTCGTACAGCCTAGAATGCTAAGTGACCATTAGAATTACGCTCAATGTCTTTGTGTCTGCATTCCCACAACATTTTCCAATCACATACTACTAGCTCTTTACACATTGGTGGCCGGGCCAGAGACTGGTAGAGATGTTCCTATATAAGTATAATTATTGTATGTACAATGTCCCTGAAAGTCGTAAGCATATTACAAAACCCATAAGCCTGCAAAGATGTGGAAGAGTATACCATACCTACTTATGAGGATCATGAGAACATCAAGACAAATAAGGGAGCTATAGAAGGAATAAGATGCCACCAGATTGGAATGGTCCCTAAGTACAAGGATGGTATGATTTCTGTTTAGTTTACTGATACCATCTAGTGCCTAAAAGACAATTAATGAATTGTGTCTCCTCCAGTGTGACAATCCATTACACAGTGCAGGGCAAGGGTGCTCGAATGCTAAATGCACTTTAAAAGCAATTTACCACTCTATTCATGAGAAAACATATACACATTGAATATACAAGCATAGAAAATTCTGAGAGAGATGAACATTGGTGTAAGTACAACAGTAGCCTCTATGATGAGGCCAGTCTCCCCTTTGTCATCTAAAAATTTACAGTGAAGATCGAAGCCTTCTCTGGGAAAAACTTACTGTGGTGGTTTAGATGCGATGCCCCCTAATCTTGAATATTTAAGTATTTGGCCCCTGATAAACTCTTTCTTCTCTAACACCTTGGTCATGGTGTTTTATTACAGACATAGAAAAGTAAAAAATGCAGTTACTTTTGGTAAAAAAGAAGTAGAAATGATCACACATCTTCTGCTCCCGAAGCCGTGCCCTGAGTGAACCATGTGCCGCCTCCTTTCCTCTAACAGTTACTCCTGGGTTTGTTACAACTCTTCACTTTGTGAACGAAGTCAAATAGATTGTGTATTTCATTAGCCACAGTATTAGAAATGACAAAAAAAATACTTTAAAACTGGTAAAAAAAAAAAGTGGTGGCAGGTGTGGTGGCCCATTCCTTTAATCCCAGCACGTGGGAGGCAGAGTCAGGAAGATCTCTGAGTTCAAGACCAGCCTGGTCTGTAGAATGACTTCCAGGACAGCCAGGGCTACACAGAGAAACCCTGTCTCAAAAAAAAAAAAAAAACCAAAACAAAACAAAAAAATTTTAAATCTTTGAGATTTGTATAAGTTTTATAACTTTACTATTTACAATATCATAAATTGGATAAATTAGGTAAATTGAAGTACTGTTAAGTATCAGATATATCTTAAGTCTTTTTTATTGGTTTTTGAGCCAGGATTTTTCTTTGTAGCCATGGTTATCCTGGAACTCGCTCTGTAGACCAAGCTGGTCTCGAACACCCAGAGATCTGCCCACCTCTGCTTCCCAAGTGCGGGATTAAAGCATGCACCACCACCAGCTGGCTAAAGTCATGGTTTGATTAACTCTGAATTCTGTACTTTTGAATTACTGCAATAGAATTTTATTTTTATTTTATTGGATATTTTGGCAGCATGTGAGTCTGTACACCATGTGTGTAAATCATATTAGTCTTTCCCTTTCAGGACAAACTAAAAATACCCCACAGAGCCTACGTTCTTTCTGTGTTCAAACCTTATTCTGATGGTAAGTCTAGCTGTGATAAACATCACCTGTCTACCTGCTGTTGGGCTCCTTCCTGCTGTTCAGTTACTCTACCCTGTTCATTTTCTTTTCTGAGAAAATCTTGCTATGAAGCCCAGGCTAGCAAGAGCTAACAATCCTCCCTCTTCTGCTTCCCAAGCGCTGCGCTACAGACCGCCATATCTGCATGGACAAAGTAATTCTGCTAGAGATAATAAAGGTCTTGGAATTTTTTCTTGCAAAAGCAACTGCCTTACTTTTGTGGTTCTCTAGTTACCATGGCATGAGAAATGCAGGTTGTCTAGTTTTAGAAATAGCATTTTACCTGATGCTTTAGTTAAGAGGAACGATTGGAAAATGTGTGCAAAAACCTCTGTCAAACAATGAAATATCACAAAGCCATCTTAGTTTGCTTTCTTCTTTTAAAAAAATTATTTTATTTATTTATTTTTCCCCTCCCTTTCTTCCTCCTAGTTCCTCCCTGTAGACGATTACAATGAAGTAGTCCCACGCTAGCCCAGAATAGAATATAATAAAGGGTTCTTTATTTAGGGGTAGACTCACAATCAACAGTCCTCTGCAGGAGTGGGGAACAGGAACCAAACCCAGCAGCCAAGGAGACGCACAAAGTTCTACATCTGTTTATATAGTACACATGTGGCCATGCCCAGAGTGTGCCAGGCTATTGGCTGAAGGAGTTTCCACAGTACCTCCCCACTTCCTCTCCCATTCAGATCCACCCCCTTTCTGTTTCTTACTAGAAAACAGGCTTCTAAGGGACAATAAAATAAGATAAAGCAAAAACAACCACATTGGAATATAACAAAACAAACAACAAAAGGAAAAGAGATCAATAAAAGACACACAAATACACACAAAGACCCATTCATTCACACACTCAGGAATTCCATATAACCATAAAATTAGTGCATTTGCTGTTGGCCATCTACTGCTGGGCATGCAGCCTAAACTTGAGTAATTTGTTTCCCCAGTGAGACTTCCTTAGAGGAAGCTAGAGTTTCATTTGTGAGTGGGTCTCAACTGAAGACAGTTTCTGGGTTAGGGATAGGGGCATGTGTTCACTTCTTGCAGATCTAGAACCCCATCTGGTACAGACCTGTGTAGGACTTGGGCATACTGCCTCCATCTCTGTGAGTTCATGTGTCTGTAGGTCCTGATGTTGAGAAGGCCTTGTTTCCTTGGTGTCCTCCATCTCCTCTGGCTCTTGACTTTCTGCCTCCTTATCTGTAGGGTTTCCTGAGCTATGGGGGAAGGGATTTGATAGAGACGTGTCTTGTAGGACTGAGCGTTCCAAGATCTCTCATTCTCTGCATATTGGCTGACTGGGTCTCTGTATTTGTTCCCATCTGCTGCAGGAGGAAGCTTCTCTGAATATGGCTGAGCAAGACAATGATCTATGAGTATAGAAAATGTCATTAGGAGTATTTTTATCACTACATTTTAAACCAGTATTATTTGGTTTTACTCGAGGTCCCTGGCTATCTAGTCTCAAATTCTTGGTCACTCAAGCAGTGTTGGGTATGTGTTCTATCTCATGGAGTGGATCTTAAACCAAATCAGATATTGGTTGGTTAAGCTTTGTGCTGCCATTGCTCCAGCATATCTTGTAGGCAGGATACTATTGTCAAAGGATTTGCAGCTGGGTCGGTGTTGGTGTTTATCTTTCTTCTTTGGTAATATGCAGAATAACTTCCCACGTCAAGAACACCAGCACGGAGGGGGGAAGGCTCTATGTAGGCACCAGCTCGACTTTTTTTAAAAAAATATTTATTTATTTATTTATTTATTTATTTATTTATTTATTTATTATGTATATAATATTCTGTCTGTGTGTCTGCCTGCAGGCCTGAAGAAGGCATCAGATCTCATTTCAGATGGTTGTGAGCCACCATGTGGTTGCTGTGAATTGAACTCAGGACCTTTGGAAGAGCAGGCAATGCACTTAACCGCTGAGCCATCTCTCCAGCACCCCAGCTTGACTTTTTCATGTTCAATGATTTGTGTAGGTGTTGTCTTTAGCAACAGAGCCTTACCATCAGTTTCTGAAGATAACCTGTAGTTTTGGCAACTACGTAGGTTGATTCCAGGTTCTGGCTATTAAGAATAATGCTGCTATGAACATAGTTGAGGTAGATTGATTCACAATTTCCTGAGAGCTTTCCATACTGATTTCCAAAGTGGCTGTGCAAATTTGCACTCCCACCAGCAATGGAGGAGTATTCTCCTTAGTCTGCATCCTCTCCAGCATAAGCTATCATTGGTTTTTGATCCTAGCCATTCTGATAGGTGTAAGACGGTATATCAGAGCCATTTTGATTTGCATTTCCTTGATGGCTAAGGATAATGAACTGTTCCTTAAGTATCTTTCAGCCATCTGAGATTCTTTTGTTGAGAATTCTCTGTTTAGAACTGTATCCCACTTTTAATTGGATTATTCCTCATATGAATTTTTAAGGAAAAATTTTAATAACAGTTTAAGCTGATGGTAGACTACTCATGGCTACTCACAACTGTAGTCATGTGTATCCTACATCTGCTTTCTCTAGTTATGTCTCTTTAAGTGAGTTGCTTCATGACTTTGTGGCTCAATTATTCAATTTTCTTATCTCTGAAACGGAGATAATACTTCCACCTGCCATCGGATTATCCTGAGGACCTGTGATTGGTTTTGCTGAACAGTAGAAGACTGTCAGGAACCTAGTGTGATCTCACTGACGGGAGTTACTCTGATTTATTTCTATTTCTAGATAATCCCAAGACTTGATCTTTTGTTACCTTCTTTTAATGTCATTCTGTATTTTCTTTTCTTTTCTTGAGACAAAGTCTCATTCTGAAGTCACTATGTAGTTCAAGCTGGCCTCAAACTTGCTCTTTCTCCTTGCCTTCGACCTCAATTTTTCTTGAAGCAGAATTTCTGGAAGCCCCGTCTAAGCCTTCAAGGATTTCCATCCCTGCGGAAATCACCGTGTTGCAATAATTCTTTTCTGTTGATCTTTGCTAATGTCTCAGGAATGTACTGTTTTTCATTTCTCTCTTCCATGGAGTCCCCTGCCCTGACAATACCCAAGAGAACTAAGAGTAGCTGTTTTAGGAATCTGGGAAGTGAGAGAATATGAGTTTTACTTTTATTGGGGGTGGTGTGCTACAGATAAGATTTCAGAGAAAGCAGAACTTTTCTTTCAAAGTCTCAATTTCCTCTGAGCCAGGGCTTGGGCCCACTGATCCCAAAATATAAAGCTGGCTCTTTAACTCTTTCTTATAGCCACTAAATTGTGCTTATTCTGAAATGATTTATTTCTCTGCTACAAGTAAACATTTAAAAGCAGCACAGAGTCAGCTGTGTGTGTCCTGCTCTTTGTTTTTCCCACTTAGTCTTCAAAGGAACCAAGAGCAGAGAAGTTTGCCAAACTGGACAGTGTAATTTCAGTGAGAAAAAAAGTCTTTACAGCCATGTTTGAAGCAGTTGCAAAGAAAGAGCCTACCAGACGTGGCATGCCAGACCAGAACACTATCTCATGCTGAGAAGCTAGAAGCAACAGAAAAGTCTCGGGTGAGGTGTTAGTGACACTACCCTACTCTTTCCTCTGCTGTCTGACTGGGTCTTTGGCTCAATAGGCCAGAAACCCAGAGGACAATTACTCCAATTTATCACTGTCACTACTGGGTCCAACTCTGCATTTCTGAAACCTCTGCTGGCAGGAAAGAGGGCAAGATGACAGGAGCCTGAAGAACTGAGAGTGACCTAGCTGGTGAATCCCGTATCACTCCCATGTCGCCCACCAACAGTTCCTGGTTGTATGATTTGGGAACCTGAAAGAAAAGCCTATGAATATTTGATGATAATGCATGTGAATTGCTTCTAAGTTGCCCACAAACACGTTATTAAACATACATTATAGTTTTTCTATATTAAGCATACATTATAGTTATTAAGCATACAGTATGTAATATATATATATAATCAAAGGTGAACTTTAGACTTAAAAGAACATTTGGATCCATTTATCAAGGTCAAAAATAGGTCATGGGCTCTAACGACCTAGAAATGTGAAGCGTTCTGCTCATGAGGAGCCTTTTGTGTTGACTTAATACGTAACAAACCACACACAAAGAGCATGTATTTCTGGGGCACATTCTGGATTGGATCATCTAAACTGAGTTTGGCTGGGAGGCTAACCAAGGTAGCCCTTTTCTACATTCCTCTTGTCTTCCTTCTGAGGCCATCATGGCTAAGAATATGTATAAGAAGAAAGATTACAATATGCAAGGTCTCATAAGGATTAGACTCGGAGCTGGATCGTTCTTTTCTGCCTCATTCTGCTGGTTAAGGCAAGTGAGTTCCAAGGCCAAGGCTACAGTCAAGGAGCAACACCACCTAGGTCCATCTTCATGTGAGATAATGTATGTTATGGCATATCACTGCTATACTGTGTCTTCCTTACCATTTGTCCATTGATGGCACTTCAGCTGACTCTATATATAACTTGCCTATATATATATATGTATATATATTGCCTATATATATATACACACACACACACACACACCTTCCTAACAAGTAGAGCCATAATCAACAATATGCAGCTCTCTTAATTACATATTTACTTGTATTGCTTTGGGTATATAGCCAGAAGTATACAAGTGGGTCTTCTGATATTGAGGTCATTTCTAAAATGGGTGGACTACTATACAATGCAGCTCTCCACTTTCCTGCAATCACACTGGAGTTTGTTTTTTTTTTTTATATGCTCTTGCCATTAACCATTAAGGCTAGAGAGAGATAGAACCTCAATATATTTTGTTTAAAGACAGGGTCTCATTTAGTTCAAGTTGGTTTCAAACTGGCTCTGTGGCAGAGGATGACCTTGAACTTCTGATCCCCTTTTCTCCATTTCCCAAGTGCTAGTATTATAGGCGTGCACTACCACACTTGTGGTGCCGAGGACTGATCCCAGGGCCTTAGGCTTGCTAGACAAGCACTCTACCGACTGAGCTGAACCTCCAGCCACTCAATGCACTTTTGGTTTCTATTTTCCTGATGGCTAAAGACATTAACTTTCTTAAAGCGTTTATTGGTTATTGTTACTTGCTGCTAATTCTTTGTTGCTGCTTGTTCTTTTACATAAGGTCTAACTTTGTAGCTCAGGTTGGATTGGAATGTACTGTGTGTCAAGGCTAGCCTCAAACTGCTAAGGCCTGCCTACCTCAGCATCTTGAGTACTAAAGTACTTAATTGAAATGTCTATTTTTCACATGTATTTATTGTACTCTTTGTTTTCTTGATGTCTAATTTTTTAATTCTTTTATACGGTCTGGACATTATTTTCCCATAGAATGAAATATTTCTCTCTTTATGTGTGCGGTCTCTTCTCTTTGTTGGTTTTTTTGGCTCTGCAGAGGTTTTGAAAGGTCAGGTCATCACATGCTCATTCTTGCTCTTATGATCTGGGCTCTTAGAGTCGTTTTCAGAAAGCTCCTGCTATGCCTTCAAGCTGAAGTGGTTTCTCCTGTAGGCTTCAAAGTTTCAGGTATTACTTTAAGGTCTTTGATCAGTTTTGGACTGATTTTTACACGGGGTGCAAGATTAAGATCTGCTTTCATTCTTCTACACCCAACTCTCCAATTTTCCATTTGTCGAAGAGGCTGTCCCTTCTCTAGTATACCGTTTGGTCTGTATCGAGAATCAGATGCCTCTGGCTGCATGGGCTTATTTCTGGGTCCTCTCTTACACTGGGTCTCAGTATGTCTTATCTTTCTGCCTGTAACATGTTGTGTTTGTTATTTTGTCTCTGCAGTAGAATTGGAAATTGGTTTTTATGATGCATCCAGCATTGTTCTCCCTACTTAAGATTGCTCTGGCTACTGAGGGTATTCTGGGAATGCA
>NC_022028.1:19142007-19162102 GCF_000317375.1 Microtus ochrogaster | reverse complement strand
CAGCAGATCCCCTTGAAGAGCACCAAGACAAGTTGTCCCAGCAGAATGTGACTGTGGTCTTAGCAGACGTCCTTTGAAGTGAGAACCGCTGTGAGGTAATCCAGGAGCAGTCACTCTGTAACATCCTAATTTTCTATTAGGTTTTGCTTATTCAGTTTATCCTATGCTATGATCCCATTGTTCTTCACTTTATTGTTTTATTGATTCCATTTGTCCGAAGCAGAGACAAAGGAAGAAATACACTGACTTCTCCCTACACACCCTTCATTCAAAGCCTCCTATTGACTAAACTAACCCAGAAGTCAGACCCTGGAGGAAGTGCTTCTTTGTGACACAAAACAGGGCAGAGACCAGACTAGGACAGGGTACACCTATGCTGTTTCTGATGCTGCTTCTGCCTCACCCAGGCACCCTTACACTTGCATGCTGGTGACAGATAGCATTGTTACAACACCTGCACTGGAAGGTGCAAAGGGAGGCTATATTGCTTTCTCCACTGTTTTGGTCCAGTCTTTCTGGCTTTGATGGTGTCCTTCCATGGTGTAGCTCCTAACATAATGCTATTTCCACAGATCTGGGACTCAACCCATCTCACAGACCTCGTTGGGAGACACTGTCTTCTATTGCTGGCTTTGAGTGCTTTCATACTTCTTTGTTGATTCCCTTAATCCTGCCTCCACCGGTATGAGTGCTTGGTTTAAAGGCTTTTTATTAGAGCACTTGGGATGAGCTCCAGAGCCTTGACTGATGCTGGACCTCATGCCTTCCTTCCTTTGCTCCTTGTGAGCGTCACTCACCTCTTCCCTTCTGCCTACAACAGTGGAATGACACAGTCAAAAGTCCGTGGCTGCAGTGGCAGGCATACAAGGCTCTCCTTTTGATTCAACTGCAGTAATTCACCGAATTCTGTCTGTGAAAGGTTAAATAGCATCTTTTGTGAATCTCCATATCCTCGCTAGTAAAGTGGAAGTGGGTCTCATGATGGTTTGGTTTATGTAGGAAAATCAGCTCCTGCCCATGTATTCCAGGCCCCCATTGCTGTGCTGACCTAAAACAAAGCCTCACTAAACAGTCTTTCCTTTGTGTTCTGTTTTTCAATGGCAGGAATCTCTTTTCTATTTGACTAAAGGAGATTAAGCCTTCAAATCATCCCTACTTACTTCTGGATGTTTCTTTAAACAATCTTTCTTTTATAGTCATTCCAGGCTACTGCCCTGTCATTTTTCTTCTGCCCCAGTTCCCACATATTTATCTTCTGTTTTCAGGGCCACTTTTTTTTTTTTTTTTTTGCCAAGGCTAAAGCTTTCCCAGTGTCATGGCCCATCTGTCAAATGCCAAGGGTGTGGACTTCTGTGCTCCTAAAGATTCTAGTCCTTGGAAGGCCTCCTCGTGACCTAGGTTTGTGAATGGAGAACGGCCACCTTGGCTCTGGGTCATCTCAGTTCTAGATATCCTGGGCTTATGCCTAGAATCTGTCATGTCATCTCCACACACAAATGTCACCACTCTCTGATTCATTTACCTAATTTACTAAATGTACCAACCATCACAGAATGAAAGGGGCAGGGGCATTCAGAAATCCAGATGTCATCTGGAGATGAGTCAGTGGTTAGTCCAGATGTAGAATAATTCCTACTACCATGTATGGCATGCAATAGATTCTCAATAAATCTTAAATGCTATTTTCATGAAAATGGGAAAACTCACATCCTGACATTCAGATAACACAAATATAAATACTCATACTGAGATGGTATCTTAGTTTGGGCTACTGTTTGTAGCTTTGCAGCTGATCTGATTCTGGAGTATTAGCACCTGGCCTTTGATCTGCCTTTTGTGCCTGCTCCCTTCTGCTTGAAGTGTGTAAATCTTAAGTGCTTGCTAAAAGGTTCAAAGCCTATGCAAAATTTGGTTGAAGAACTGAGTTCTGTGGCTGAGAATTGCTTTGGCATTTGTCTACTTTGAGAAGCTTAAGATAAGAGGTTTTGCTAAGGTGTAAATTGTATAACAAAAAAAAAAAAGCCTTTTGCAAAGCTACAGTCCATCAGTTCACCAGAAGCTGACTCCCCTGCAGCTACAAAGGCTAAAATCACCTTAGAGTGACCCTGTTTCTTCTGCGAACCCTCGTGAACTGAACACCTGATACTGTTGGGTCCACGGTGGTCGGTTGCACAAAGATGGGGACAGGCCACCAAAGTCCAATAAACCAGAAGCAAACTTTATTCCAGGAAAAAAAATTAAAATTAAAAAATAAATCTCCATGGGGCACAAAAAGCTTATCAGCTAGCTGAGGCCACAGCCAGAGATGGATTTGTAAGGCTAAGGCCAACGCTGGTTTTTTTAAACTCCTTTTATAGCAAACATTAGGCAATAACAAAAGAGTTTTTACAATCTCAAGGTAAAACTCAGATACAAATTGCCCTTCTTTTCAATTTCCATTATCAGAGTTTTTCCATTAAACTAGTGTTTGTATTTAATTTATTATCTTTCCTGGTATTCCCAGGCGGTGTTTACTGAAGCCCTGCGCTCCACCCTTTGATGCTGCCAGTTTCACATAGCAGGGATAATGCGTAACCCAGAGGTCACGAATATCCACCTCCTAAAGGTTAACTCAGCTCATATCCGTCATCATTCATGGATGGCCAGGGTGTTATCTTAGGGCTCTCCATTTGCAGAGAGATGCTTCGGCCTTGTAAACAGAGCTATGGGTTATGAAGCAGAGTAACCCACTGTTAATAGTTAATCCTTAAGGTGCTGAGAAAGCTGTGGATAGCCTGCTCTCATTCTCCTAGGCTTACAACTTTTTATTTTATTGTTTCTTCATTCTTATTTCTGGAATCTGCATTTCTATATTCTTATTTTTGGACTCTTCAGACACAACTATTGCTCTGATGAAACACCATGACTCAAAGCAAGTTGGGGAAGAAAGGGTTTATTTGGCTTATCCTTACACATTCATAGTCCATTGCTGAAGGAAGTCATGACAGGAACTCAGACAGGATGAGCACCTGGGGACAGGAGCTGATGCAGAGACCATGAAGGGGTCTGCGTACTGTCTTGCTGGTCATAACTTGCTCAGCCTATTTATAGAACCCAGGACTGCCATCCCAGGGATGACCCCACCCACAACGGGCTGGGCCCTCTCGCATCAATCACTAATTAAGAAAATGCGCTACGGCTGGATCTTATGGAGGCATTTTTTTTTCTTTTACTGAGGCTCCATCCTCTCCAATAACTCTAGCTTGTGTCAAGTTGACATAAATTTAGCCAGCACAGATGGCCGCTCATTATGTTACCCAGACTACCCTGGAACTCAGGAGCTTAAGTGATTTCTTGTCTTAGCTTTCGGAATAGCTCCGACCACAGACAGGTTCAGCATGCTCTACCAGATGGTCCAAGGTTTTCAAGGTTTCATTTATATGTCACTTCTTACTGGAAGCCTGGCTTGCTCCCCTTAGCAGGAAAGAATCTCTACACAAACCAGGTTCCTAGGGCTGGTTACAAAGTACCCAAACAGGGTAGCTTGAAACAGTAGATGTTTATTCTCTCACGTTTCTGGAGGTTCAAAGTTTGAAATTAAGGTGCAGGACCCCTCTTGCCTTTATTAATGGAGTCTGTGTTGTCCCTTGGCTTGGCTTAGAGCTGTTGCACTCCAGCCTCTGGCTCTGCCCTAAGCAGACTGGTGTGTCCGTTTTCACTTGATATTGTTACATAAGGATAATAGATCACCTGATTTCAACTTCATTATACCCATGACGACTATTTCTTAGAATAGCTTTTCTTTATTCTTTGACAATGTTATATTCGCACAAGATGTATCTTGATCATACTCACCCTCAACTCTCTCCACCCTTAGAACATCCCTCAACACATCTTCATCCTCCTCCCACGGTTATGCACGCCCTTTGATTTGTGTAGCCCACTGAGTTAAATATGAGGGGACTGTTGCAATGTTAACTGATTTCCTTGCCTTGAGCTTGTGCCGGTCTCATGCAGGTACCCACAGCTGCAGTGAGGTCAGCCATGTAATGGGCATACAATGTCCAGAAGACAGCATATTACAGCACTCCTCCCCGTCGTCCAGCTCTTGCCTTCTTTCCACCTCCTGTCCTACCACACTCCCTGAGCCTTTCAATGTGTGTGAGGCGGTGATGTTGTAGATGTCCCGTTTAGAGCTAACAACTCAATAGTTATTCTCAGAATGTTGACCTGTTATGGACTTCTATTGCCCACTGTAGAAAGCGGTTTCTCAGTTAGTATTGAGAGCAATACTAATCTATAAATAAAGAACAAATACTTAGAAGTCAGTTTGACAACTTGTCCATGTAACAAAACAACAGTAGTAGATTCCTTACAACACCTTTGACCCCTGGAGCCAAGGGGTTTTGGCCAGGTTTACAGTACCAGGCATGAATTCCCTCTGGCTGAGCACCCTCAAATCCAACCAGAAAGTGATTGGTTACCTGTATAATCTTCATGCTTCAATTGCAATAGTGGTCACATCTTGCCAGGCATGTTGGTATTGTAGCATTCTGAGTCAAGGACTGAGAAAGACCACTGATGTCTTTTTCCCCCCACGGCCCTGCATAGCATCTTCCAGCTCCGTGAAAGCTAGCTAACAGTGAACAAGTTATCCGGCCACTTCCAGTTTGATTTCTCTTGTAGTCAAAATTCATTGTATATTCAGCAAAATGTGTAGTCAAAATGTGATGTCTCATCTCTAGTTATAGATGGCGACCGAGAGCCTATGTTGTTTCGGGGAGTCTCTTGGGCCTCCCTGACCAGTACGCATGGGGAAATATTGCAAGATGTAGGATTAGAATTTCAACAGATGCTCTTGGGGGATACAATTTATTCCACAAGTTTTCCAGAAGTATTCTAAAATTTAGTAGGTACAACATTACCTCTCCTTTGACAATTGTCACAAGTAGCTTATTTATCCTCCCCCACACAGTCCAAGAAAAGCAGCAATTCTGGGTTCCCTTTTGTGTCTCTGCTAACACTTAGTAAATGGCTGGGTTGGGACTCCCGCCTCCCTTTTCTGACTCATGGCCAATCTACAGATGATAACATGAGTTTTCTCCCTGGTATGTGCATCAAGAGTTATGCGTGTTTGCTGATCTCTGGGTGATCTTTTTTTTTTTTACCTTAAAAAAGTATATATCAGAAAGATGGGTCTGACACACTGAAACAGCTGCTTACAGTCACTTCAAGTGGTTCAATATTTATTGAAATTGAACAGTGGGATTCATTCTACCAGGGATGCAATCTTGTTTGTCTCTAGTTTATAGCTCCTTTTTCCTTTTTTATATTTTCAGCATCCTTCTGATGTCCTTGGTGACAGTTGCTATGGAAGTATTTTAGTGTTGCCTACAGTGTTGGATGGTGTGGTACCTGGAGCAGTCATCAATTCAGATTTATGATGATGCCTAAGCTGCAGCTTTAAGTTTTGTGCTAGCTTTCTGGTTTGGTAATTGGTTATCAGTAGAGACGCGATAAGCATTTATTTTTCACAGTATGACTTATCACATGAAATTTTTTTATTGTCTCGATGTGTTCCTTTTTGATAAACCCATGTAATCCATTTGATGCCAGCATGTTGAGGTGTGGTTTAAACCAGTGAAAGCTACAATATTGTGTGTGTGTGTGTGTGCATGTGTGTATAGTATAGTGTAGGCTTATGTGCACATCTGTACTTGTGTGTGCATTTGTGTTTGTGGCGTGTGTGGTGTAGTGTATACTTATGTGCATATCTGCACTTGTGTGTGTGTGCATGCGTTTGTGGTGTAGTGTATATTTATGTGCATATCTGCACATGTGTGAGCATGTGTGTGTGTATGTGTAGTGTAGTGTAAACTTATGTGCATATCTGCACTTGTGTGTGTACACGTGTGTGTGGTGTGTGTGTGTCTGTGCTGTGTCGTGTGTCTTCTTTGATCACACTCCACCTTATTTTTGGAGATATGATCTCTCATTGAGCCTGGATTCTGTCATTTCAGGGAGACTGGTTGGCCAGTGAGGCCCAGAGTTCTCTGTCTCTGTCCCGGTTCTGGGGTGCAGGCACACACCTACATGCTCAGCTTTTTACATGAGCTCTGAGGATCTGAATTCAGGCCTTCATTCTGGCACAGCAAGCTCTCTAGCCACTGAGCCATATCCCCAGTCCTAAGCTCAGCCTTTTAAGGATATATAGTTTAAAGAATGAGACTAAATAATGGATAGAATGCTGTGGAATAATCCTCCTCTACTCCTAGAATATGTATTACTCTTATTGGTTAGCAAAGAAGCTGATTGGCCTAGATCAAGGCAGGATAAGTTTAGGCAGGTTAATAAAACTGAGGATACTGGGATGAAGAGGAGGGAGGGAGGGGAAGAGAGAGAGAGAGAGAGAGAGAGAGAGAGAGAGAGAGAGAGAGAGAGAGACATAAGTCAGCCGCCTAGGAAACAGAACATGTAGAAAATGAGGCAATGAGCCATGAACCACATGGCTACGCATAGTTAAGAAATATGAGTTAATTTACATGTAAGAGTTAGCTAGTAACAAGTCAGAGCTATAAGCCAAGCATTTATAAGCAATATTAAACCTATGAGTGGTTTTGAGAACTGGCGGATGGACAGAAATGCTCCGTCTACAGCAGAAGAAAGGAAACTAAGTTGTCTGGAGTTTTATATCTAGTTTCTTCTATAACATGAGATTAGTAGTAATCATATATGTCTCATGTACTTGATTGGATTGATATGACTAATGACTGTATTTGTAAGCTGTGCAATGCTATAACAGTGCTCAGAAGTAGCATTCTTTTTTTTCTTAATGATGATGTTTTTAATATATATCACACCTTAGCAACATTGTTTCTCAACCCTCTGCTCTGGTGAGACATTACTTTATACCCTTATTCTGCACTTCCTTGGGTGAGCTTACAATAATAATTATAGATAATAATCAAAGACTCAGCCATGGTTAAACCCTGGGAGACAGCTTGGTTATTTATATTCAAGCTTCCCATGCTTCCCCGCTGATGGACAGAGATAGCATCTAATCATAGCCTTTTCTATATTGGGCCACTGCCACCACTGCTTTCCCCAACAAAGTAGTTAGCTATACAGGTGAGACACACAGTCACAGAGTGAGTTCTTTGTGTCCCATAGGAGCACTCTGACTCTAGAAGGGTACTTGGGACCTTTGGATTCTGGTCCCACAGGAGTGCTTTGACTCTAGGAAGGTACTTGGGACCTAAGCTTGGTCCTCCCTCTCAGAACACTGCCAAAAGCAATACAATCTACATTGGGGGATAGAACTGGTCTTGGTAAAGTGGCCCCAGAGACTACGAGCCCTCTGAGAGCAATTGTGTTGGGATATGTTGATCCTGAAGGTCAGGAGAGGTCCTGTGATCCAGGCAGCCATTCCCAGCTGTGCAAATGTCCAGAAAGACAAGTATAAGCAGAGTGGGATATGAATGAGCCTGGAGAATCATTGCCTCGCTTGTTGAAACAGAATTGAGACCCGACCACCTCCAGGGCCCATCTTTTAGACAAGGAGAGAAGACAGAAGTACTAGAAGATGTAAATATGGCAGATAGGCATCCACAACTTTAGGCCAAATCCTCCGACTTAGGAAGAAGAATAAGGGATGCCCCAGAGACTCAGTGGCTTGCTGGGGATTCTCACTGAGGATGACGTCAAAAGCGTGTGTTCAACAGCTAGAACTTAGCAGACCAGTACTGTCCACCTCACTCCATGTAACATGACCTTTACCTGGAAGAAATGCATTGGTGGGTATCCTTGACGCAGGAGTCTTAGGTCAGTTCATTTCCAGGAGGTGGAAAAAGAGAGAAAATCAATTTTTTGATGCATTCTTCAGGTGAGTTTTTTTTTTAAAAACCATGCCTGTGTTTTTAGAGTTTATGTATGATGGCTACTTAGTAACATTTCTAGGAGACATAGCATCCTTACTAACATCTAGAGCCTCAGTCCTGGCTCTGCCTTTCACTCAAGTGTCAATGGGAAGCATCCTTTTCTCCGGGTAAGACCTTAGTAGCCTCTACCAAATCACCACACTGCAGTATTTGCAAGGTCATCAGACTCTGTGTGTTTATCATCCCATCCTTCCACCGTTTTTTTTTTTCAGAAGAAGGGAGAAGTTTGATGTTAATTATTAGGCTAATAAGGATTTTAGTTATTAGGTTGATTTCTCGAATATCTTAATTTTTGAGACAGATGCTTGATTTGCAGCCTTGACCTCTCTCAATCCTCCTGCCTCATCCTCCTGAGTGCTGGGAATAGATGCATATCACTGTAGCCAGCTCCAGGTTATTTATTTGATGGAACATCTCTCAGATGCACCTGTAGCCATGTTGGAATGTGCCTTCTATTTTGCTCCTATGAAAATGTTTGTGTTGTTCCCTCTTTGATTTAATCACCACGCAGCTTTCATCGGTGGCTAACACGCAACCACAAGACGTAAAGGGGAGCCCATACAGGTGTGGGGATGTTGACAGTTCTTGGAATAATTTGGAATACGTTCAGTGATTGACAGATTTTAGTTTGAACAATGGTCAGTTTGTTCCACAGATGCTCCAGAAGCTGATATCATTGCAACTGAATGGAATTTTTAATAAGTAATCCCTTGCTTGACAGCTCTAGGCATTTTTATGTTGTTGATTCTCTTGAAGAATTCTCAGCTTGCTCATTTGGAACATACTTTGTGAGTTAAATGCAGTGAGTTCCTAGACACTGAGTCATTTTCCAGATCTGAGTACATTTTTCCCCAACTGATGTTCCCCTGCCGGTATTTGGTCCAGTTTCTCCAGTTGGCTGTCGGAATACACTTAGCTCCTCATTAACAAATAACAGGCTTCCTGTCCACTAGTAGGAAAATAGGACGAAGTCAGATAATCGATGTTTTAAATGATAAGCAGAGGAGAATTAAAATATGGGCAGTCAGAAACCTAGTTCTCAGATGCAAGATTATTATTAGAAGGAACCTGAATCAATGGCAGATCTAGGAACAAAAGAAAAACCTACAGTTTTCGTGGTTTTCAGTAGGATACAGATCCTCTTTACCTTAAGTATCATGTAAGTGTGGGAGGAGTCCGTTTAAATCAAGAAACTTGGGCTTTGGCGGAGACAACGGCGGGTTCACACGTTTGAGTAATCTCCTAATCTAGTACTGGCCACAAATTCAAGGTTCTTTCTCTCCTTAGAGTTTACTATCAAGTCTGTTTCTGCTTCTAGGAAAACAAGACAAAACAGAAAACCTACAGAACCGAGAGTGACTATAACTCCCTTTGCTAAGGGGCTAGCAACATTAACTCTGAAAACACTAGAAGTTTCAGCTTTACCGAGTCAAATCATCAGCCAGACAAATAGTGCAGCCACAGCTGCTTTATGGGGCTGACCAGAGTGACCGTGGAAAGCCACACCCGAGTTTAGCTAAGCACAAATCGCATAGATTTGATCCAACTGTGTGGCTAGTATACCTCACATATGGTCCTCATGAATTCCCAAGGAGGGCCGGGGAGGGGGAGAGCAATTTGTTGCTGTTGAATTATTTGTATTAGGTGTATGTACGTATGTGTGTTTGGGAGAGTGCGTGCATATGTGTACATGTGCACGTTAAAGCCAGAGGTTGATGTTTTTCCAGCCATGTTCCACCTTCTTCTCCTCCTTCTCCTACTTTTTCTTCTTCTTGTTCTTCATCATCACCACCACCACCATCAAGACAAGGTCTTACTGTGTAGCCTTGACTACTCAGACCATGCTGGCTTTGAATTCATAGTGTTCCGCCTGTGTTTGCCTTTGGAATGGGATCACAGGCACATGCCACCATGCCTGGCTCCGCATTATTTTTGAATACAGCAGCTCTCACTGAATTTGGAGCTTACTGACTTGGGTAGCAAGCCTCGGAGATCCTCCTGTCTTTGCCTCCCCACCACAGGGATTAAAGACATGTGCCACCCCCAGATTTTTATGTAGGTGCTGGGGATCTGAACTCAGGTCCAAAGCTTGCATGGCATGCACTTTATTGACAAAACCATCTCCCCAGCTCCTGGATTCTTTGTCTTAATTTTACATTTTACTTTGGGTGTGTATGTCTTTGCTAGATGAACATTTTTACAGGTTACAAATTTTCTTTTCTTTTCTTTGTGTCAGTTTGTATTAATTTCTTTTCTTTAAAAAAATTAAAACAGGGCCCGGCACTGGTGGCACACGTTTTTAATCCCAGCACTCAAGAGGCAGAGGCAGGCAGATCTCTGTGAGTTTGAGGACAAGCCTGGCCTACAAGAGCTAGTTCCAGGACAACTAGAGCTGTTACACAGAGAAACCCTGTCTCGAAAAACCAAAAAAAAAAATAAATAAATAAATAAAAAAAATAAAATAAAAAAAGAAAGAAAAACCCAAAAGGACAAAAACAAAATAAAACAAGAAAGATATGAACATAGACGTGCTTAACTCTTTAACAGCTTTGTCTATGAAATGCAAATATCTGAAAATGTTTTTTTAAAGTAATCCGTACTCTACACATAAAATGGAAAAAAAGTAAAATCCATTATCCTCACTAGTTTACCAAGACATTGCTTTACATTATTGGTCGAAAGGTGGTGTTTGTATGTGTGTGTGTGTGTGTGTGTGTGTGTGTGTATGCACATGCACATGCAAATACCAGCACATGCACACTCACATGAGCGTTTGTGTGTATGCTCACACTTGTGCATGCTTTGGAGCAGCTCTTGATGCCAAGAGGCTCAGTTTGCTTGAATCTTATCCTCCCTCCCTCCCTCCTTCCCTCCCTCTTTGTCTTTGTCTCCTCTTTCCTTTACTCATAAAATGTTCAGTGAAGCTAATCAGCTCTGGAAATGGAGGAAGGATTGCTGTACCACAGCAGAAAACATACAACTTCCAGAATTTTCTCAATCAGTACCATAATACTGTGTAATAATCATCATACACTAAGCCCTCAAAAAATTCCCCACTTAATTTAAGAACCCAAGAGCAGGCATTAATTTCTCACTGGTTTTAATGGGCACTGAATGCTTGAGAATCATTCTTAGCTTGATACTATCAAAATAATCTTGTTAATCATATAAAGCTGTTGTCATTGGCTTCTCTCTTTAGTTAGACTTGTATATACTGCTTAGCGACTAACATCCTGGGAAAGCAGAGACGATTAAAAATAATCAAAGAAGGAGGCGAGGGGTTGTACGTAGATAAAGGCTAGATAGAGATCAAAGGAAAATGAAGTTCAGTTATGGAAAATGGAGAAGTTATGATTGTACTTAATTGTTGCAAGAGATCTGAGTGTCGTGAGAAACGAAGCCTTTGTCCTGCTGGCTGAACAGGAGGTCACTGTGCTGTATGTAGGAGCCGAGCACACTGGAGCAGTTTACTCCTGTCTACCCAGCATTGTTCAGGCTTTGAAAACAGAATAAAGCATCCTGCTTTTGCAGTTCAAGCAAGGAGGATTTAGAAGAGCTCGGTGAGCCATGTTGAAGTTGTGTGGGTGGGTAGAAGATTTTATGTAAGCTGTTACTTCATCCACCACAGATAGGGAGGGATGGGCATCTGCAGGGACCACCAGAAAGCACTCAATCACTATCCTTCCAAATCAGGAAGGTAGCCAGAATACCAACTAGATGGTGCTCAAATTACTGTGGATAGTTCTGTGATCTGTAGAATCAAAGATTATAAAATGTTAGAACAAACAACCACAGCACTACCAATTGTAAGCCTTCTTGTTGGGACCACTAGCCCACAAATATCAACACAGAGAGCTACTATTAATTATGAAGGCTTGGCCTTATCACTAGCTCTTATAACTTAAATCAACCTGCTTCTATTAATCTACACTCTGCCGCGTGGCTCATTACCTCACCTCCGTTCTGCATGTTCTGCTCTTGAGTCTGCTGCACGTTCTGCTCTTGAGTCTGCTTCTGACATCTGTGCACCTAGATTCTTCCTTCTCTTCCTCTTTCTCCCAGGAAGTCCTGCCTGTTTTCTCCTGTCCAGCTATTGGCCACTCAACACTTTATGAAACCAATCATAGCAACACATCTTCACATGGTGTACAAATATTCTGTAATGCAACTGAATAGAAAACAGCATGTAATTCAGGCTTTAAGATACAAATAATCCATACGTTGAAAGAACTAATACTTTCCTGGATATCTTTACTTGGCCCCAAGGTGACCTTTAATCCCAGTTCTCAGGCGGCAGAGGCAGGCAGATCTCTGAGTTTGAGGCCAGCTGATCTACAGAGGGAGTTCCAGGACGGCCAAGGCTACAAATAGAAACCCTGTCTCAAAACATAACAACAACAACAACAATAACAAAATTCTTTGCTTAAAAGGTGGGAGTGGGGTGGGAAGAGCTTCCTCCCATCCAAAATCAACATTCTTAGTAGGAAATTAGATTATAATTAGCATTTTTAAATTTCTCTTTATTATTTTATGTGTATGGGTGTTTTGCCTACATGTATATTACAACATGTGTGTCCTAGTGCCTAGGAAGGCCGGGGAGTTAGACCCCTTGGAACTGTAGTTATAGACATCTGTGAGCTGCTGGGTGCTGGGAATTGAACTTGGGTCCTCTGGAAGAGCAACCAATACACTTAATGCCCGAACCATCTCTCTAGCCTTATAGTACTTTTTTCTTACTGAGCTTTAAATGATTTCTAATATATTAGTTACTGGGGAATAACAAGACTACTCATGTACATTATTCTCCTAGTTAGCCTCAGTTGTCAGCTTGACGCAGCCCGGAGTTATCGGAGGAAGCCAGCAAGTAAGCAGCATCCCTGCATGGTTCCTGCCTCCAGGTTTCTTTCTGGAGGGATTGCTGCCTGGTTCTTTCAAAGGTAGACTGTACTCTGAAGCATAAAGGCAGTGAGCCCTCTTCTCCCAGGCTGCTGTTGATCATGGTGTTTATCACAGCGACAGACAGCCAACTAGGAAAATTATCATATTTTTGTTGAGATTTCCCCCACTTTTCCACATGTGGATTTTTAAGAATATCATGTTGAAAATAGAAAAATATAGATTAACCAAATCCATCAAAGTAGTGATTTCGGAGACAACAGGCAAAATGAAGCAAGAAAAATGAAATATCAATTCTTGAAGCAAAGAAAGCAAGACTTGAGTGTTTTCAGTGGTACCTTATGCATGTGAGGCACGAGCTCTTCCATCAAGATTCAGTCCATACACGAGACACCAGGTAAGAGTAGGCCATACAGCTCTTCATGGTTTCCAGACTGCGTAAAGAACGATTTTTAACATAAAGTTCCCAGGTCCGTCATTAAGTGCACTGAAGTGAAAGTTGCCTTCTCTTCTCGCTTGTACTTGTGCAGTCAGCTTCCTAGAGACCACTCATCTCGCAGCAGCTTGGTGCCATTACTAAGGCAGGTCTGACAGAGCTCTGGAAAGATGGTTGCTCCAGTTAGCATTGCTTCACGTGCTCGGCTTGCCTGGTGCGGCTGCCGCTCTTCTCCGGTAGACATCTGAGAGGGCAGCTGGGGCGCGGGCTCTGTTGGTTGGTGTCTTTGTAGACTTGAGCTTTCTCCCCATTCAATAACCGGAATCCCCTTTCACTGCTATGAAAAGGCCAACAAAAATGTCCACAGGGATGGTGTCTGCAAAGGCAAGATTACAAACGCACCTACACGTCAACTAGGAAAATGAATTTATCTATGATCACATAGTTGGATAGTCTACAACAGTGAGGGAGGAAAGTTAAAACCTAAATAGCTGTACCTCTGGCATCTGGCTGTCAACTCAGTGCTCAGGAAACCAAGGGCGGCAGATTTCTGTGAGTTTGTCTTCAGTTTGGGCTGCATGGTAACTGTCAGGCCAATCAAGGCAACATAGAAAAACTCTGTCTCAAAAAAATTAAGAAAACAAAATCTGTAAACAGTTATATAAAAGAAAGGATTCAGTTAGAATCATAACAGAATTATCTTAATTTGTAAGTTGAAATGCTAGAACAATGACCATGAGGATATAATTTATAATTTTTTTTCCAAATGCTTTTTTTTTCAGATAGCATCTGAATTGGCTTGGAACTCACTACGTAGCCCAGGCTGGACCCAAACTCATGTTAACCCTCCTGGCCCAACCTCCTAAGTGCCGACATTACAGGTCTGACTCACTGTGACTGGGTAGTTTATCCTTCTTTTTACATATCTCAAAGGAGTAAAAGGAGCATGGGGAGGAGCAGGTAGACGAGGAGAAGGAGAATAAGGGAAAACAGAACGCGGAGGGAAGGGCAGACATGTGCCCGTCAATGTGGACATATGGAGAGCAGGGCACACAGTTCCAGGAGGAATGCAGGCAGGCAGGAAGCCATGCTAGATTTTGGATGTTTTTGTTCCCTAACGACCTAACACATCAAAGGCTTGTCCCTCAGAATATGGCATTGTCAGGCGCAATGGAAGAATGATGGATTGCAAGGGGAGTGTCCTTGAGTGGCCATCAGAGCCCCGATCCCTTCTCTCTTCATTTCCCAGCCACCGTGACATAACCACAACTCACTGCCTTGCATTGCCGGTCCAAACCCTAAGCCCGAATAAAACTTTCCCCTATAAAGTTGATGATACGTTATGTCAGAATGGAAGAATGCAAGCTCAGTCACCGCTAGTGAGGTGCAATAGTAAGAGGGGAATGCTGGGAGTAATCGAGGTCAGACTGCTAGGAAGATGAGATGAAACAAAGGATGGAGAAGCAGGCTTTCAAATGGGCAGATTCAGTCTGTGTTATTAACCACGGTGTTCCACACTGTTCTAGGATACAGCCATTAACTAAGCAGCCATCAGTTCCTCTCTATGGAGCTTAGACCTCTGAGAGACAATTCTTTTCTGTGTCTAACTTTTCTCTGTGTAAACTTTCCAGCAAGGAACCCCAAAAGGAGAGAAACGGATTTGCTGAGCAAATCTGTGCTGAATATTTTGTATATGTCACACAGTCCTGAATGATGGAGGTACAGGAGTCCCCGTCATCGAGGAATTCAAAAATCTTGGCTCTGAACAGTTCAGCATGTTGGGGTATGCACAGTGTCTCCTCGAACCACAGACGTGAAGGTGCAATGGTGGGGAATGTTGGAGCCTGCTTCTACTTGGGAATAGAACTGGTGACATTCTAGGTTCACGGTGAGAATTCAGAGCAATCAATTCACTGGCATGCAGTAAAGATTCTGCCTGTGAAGTGCATGCAATATTAGCCTTGTAAGAGTGACATCTCAGACCGTCTTCTTTGTAGCATCATGTTGCTATTAAAACCCAATCCCATAAGAGCTGGCAGGCTGACCAACCCTGCAAGTACTCAGGCCCAGAACCAACATCCATCCCATCTTTGACCTGTTGGAGAATGAAGGGGTGTCACTCCTGTGGACACAGGTGTAGCACGAATATTAAAAACCCAGAGATAGATATTGGGGTTCAATCTGAAGATCAAAAAAGCAAAGCAGCCGGGCAATGGTGGTACATGCCTTTAATCCCAGCACTCAGGAGGTAGAGGCAGGCAGACCTCTGTGAGTTCGAGGTCATCCTGGTCTACAAGAGCTAGTTCCAGGACAGGCTCCAAAGCTACAGAGTAATCCTGTCTCAAAAAACAAAACAAAACAAACAAAAAACAAACAAAGCAAAGACACTGGCTCTTACCTCTACCTCAAACCTAAATGGCTATCCTGCCTCCACGAATCCTCAGAATGAGACTGAGTCTGAGACCTTGCTGCTCCCATTTTATATTCCTCTCTAGTGCTGGGATTAAAGTCGTGCACCACTACCACCCAGCCTCTGGGGCTAGCTAGTGTGGCTGCTGGGATTTGACCCATGGTGTCAAATATCTGACCATGGTGTGCCTAGGTCTTAATGTTCCCTTTTCCATCATGTCTTATAAGACCTGAAGAATACAGTAGGCAAAAGAGAAGTTGTGGGTGAGGGAGTAGCCTCAGCCATCAGAGGGGGTAGGTAGGTGTGCCTAAGCTGGGGATACCTGATTTTTTATAAACCAAGATCAAAGACAGTCGCCATCAGCTTGGATCAAGAACTCTGAAGAACATCCCTCCCCTGACTGTGATAATTATACTGATACCATACACTGAATTAAAAAAGAAATAGATCTATGTATCCACTCAGAGGTCTTTTTTTGTACTTTTCCATTGTTGTGTGTGTGTGTTTGGTACTGGAATAGGCAACGTGATAGGGACACTGTGATAGGAACAGTCTAAGGTGCCGACAGAAGTCAGTTCATTGTGTTTACAGTGTTTTCTGCTATCAAGGGAGCAAACCTGTGCTCTGTAAAACCTGAAGCCCAGCTCACTAAAGCAGTGGCCCTAGAGGTTTGGCTTCCAAAACATCTTTCAGTCATGATTCCCAGCCCTGTTGTAGGAAGGACTCGAGCCTGTGAAGGTTTCCTGTGGTGGAAACCACACATCATAACTGGGAAATCTTACATCATGCTTTCCAGACTTTTCCCTTTTCTAATTTGGGGAAACTTGCAGTTCTTGGTATAGGGAGACAGAAACCCCTGCTTCACACCCTTCTCGGTTTGCAGATGGGCAGTTGCTTTCCAACTGTGGGGATCTGGCTTAAAGATTTACCAGAGAGGCCTTTTTCTGTATTTTAAACAGAGGGACCTTCTAGGTCAGGAACCATCTTGGCATTTTAAAGTTTCTGGGAACTCATGACTTCTGTATCGCTCTACCCCAGGCGGGGCAAATTTCTCTGTGTATAGCATACTAGGGTTGGGAGTAGGTGTGTGTGTGTGTGTGTGTGTGTGTGTGTGTGTGTGTGTGTGTGTGTAAGCTAGAGAGAAATAAAGAGAACATTCTCACTTTTAAAAGACTGAGACCTTGCTATGTTTCAGAAGAGAAAATAATATAGAATCCATGTCCTCAAGGACTTCACTGACAAGGGCGTAGGACCAGTCAAAGCATGAGAAATACTCACAACAGAGTGTGCTCTTGTGGCAGTGTGACTGGGTGGAGACCTTCTGAATTGAGTCCCAAGGAGAAGACATGGTGAGGGAGGGCACAGGACTGAAGACAGCCTCCATGTATCAGCTGGTTTGTGGGCATAAAGGGGCTTCAGTATAGCTAGACCTGAAGAGGGTAGCAGATGAGGGCATACACTGGAAGCCCCTGCTCACCATGTTAAGGAGCATGAACAGCTGTCAGTGTTCCACAGTCCTCAGAGGTGCCAAGGAATATTGAGTAAAATAGCCAACATTTAATACAACATTTATTTCTATTTAAAAAATATCACCACCGCCGCCGCCGCCACCACCACCACAACCTTCATTTCCTGTGTTTGGAAGTTTTGCCTACATGAGTCTCAGCAACACATGTTCCTGATGCCTGTGGAGGCCAGAAGAAGGAATTCTATCTCCTGGAACTGGAGTTACAGATGATTGTGTGCTGCCATGTGGGTTCTGAGAACAAAACCTGGGTCCTCCGCCAGAACAGTTAGTGCTCTTAACTACTGAGTTGTCTCTGCAGCCCCGGGTTTCCATGCTTAGTCTCTGCTTTTCCCTTAGGAGAGTGAAGCATTCTCACGGAAAGACCTTGGAAATGGTAGCAAAGCAGGCCAAGAAAGATGAGAACTTGCCTGTACCATAGAGAAGTCACTTGGGAGATGGCGTAGATATCTTTTTACATGCTTGGGATCACTTTCTATATAAGACACTACTCTTTAATGTTATCTATCTGTAGCAATATTTTGTTTGTGTTTTAACAAATGAAGCTTGTTGAAGATCAGAGTGCAGAGCTAAATCATTGGAGGCCAGGGAGTGATGGCTCACACCTTTAATCCCAGGGCTTGGGAGGCGAAGTCAGAGGGATCTCTGTTAGTTCAAGGCCTTTCTGGGCTCCACAAGATTGAATCTGTCTCATTGAGAGTCCCCCATCAGTGCCTTGCCTTCTGGTGGATTGAACTCATGAATTCAAGTACCACCTGCTGCTGCTCTGACAAGGCCACCAGCATACAAGCTTTATAGTAGTGTTGGACCCTGGAGTCCAATCACCGAGGAGGAGTTGTCCCAAGAGACCACCTCTTACACCACAGCTGATATAAAAGCATGAGGATTTTATTAATTCTGTCATGACAGGGTCCTTCAGCATTAGAGGCCAGAAAGACCCCAGATAGCTGGTACAGGCTATGTTTAAAGGAAAAAGCCAAAGAAGCAAGGGGCGTGTCTGGGGGGGTTGTTCTTTGACTATTATGATTGGCTTATTTAAAAGGGCTATTACCAATAATTGGCTGGAGAATGGTTGCTAGGTAAAAGGAAACATCTGAGGGTCACTCTGACCCCTTTTCCAGGGGCTGAGTCAAATCAAGTCTCCGGGAGGCCTCCCACCTGGCACGTACATCAGGAACTGAATCAACATCTTAAAGGTTATCTTGCCCCAATTTCTGAAGAACATTCACAAAGACTCAGGGAAATGGAAAGTTCCCAACGTTTCAGTACATGCATGTGCAGCTGTTAGGTCCTTGGTTCCCAAGTCGGGGAGCATGGAAGTTGAGAGGGTTCAGAAATGGTTTCAGAATTGTCTTAAAGTTTTACAGTACCTCGCCTAGATTATTTTTTTAAAAATGTATTAATTTTGAAGTAATTTCATATTCTCTTAAGTGTTTCAAAGGCAGTATAAAGAGATGCCGACTGTCGAATACTCAGTTTCCCAAATACTTACATCTTCCTTTCTCCCATAGGTCTGTTCCTTTCTTTTTAAAAAATATACCAGTTGTTATTATTTCCAGAGAAATTTGGAGTTGTCTGCTCACTGGAATGGATAGCACCACAATGCTGGACTTCTTTGCACAGTCCCAGCCAGAAGCACCACTGCGCTGGAGCAGAGGTTCTCTGGAGTCAGGGTGCTTACCTGGGGAAGTGGGAACCTGGGACCAAAGCAGTATGCTAACAGGGCAGTGCTGTTCCTCTGGAATTCTCAACATCTTAGCTTGTGTGGGAGCAGCTGTGTCTACTACCTCCCATGAATCCTTACTCAGCCAGACATTGATAAATGGGCTAAGTCTTGTTCCTCAGGAGGAAAAAGCCTTCTGTGACTTTGGCCAATTTTGACTCTGAGTTCCATCCAACATTTCCTGACATTTCTCAAGACCAAGATGAGGGATGCGAAGACGTAAATCCCTGAGCTGAAACCTCTAGTCCTCACATATTGTCCAAGTAAAACATCAGCTCTACAACGGTTAGCCTAGTCGCCCAAGACAGCCTCAGCTTGCTCATTCCTTTTGAAAACATGTCAGTGCTCTTTGTTCTACCATGTGCGGTTGCCTGTACTTATTTCTTAACATAGTGTACATTTCTGGGGGGTGGAACTGAGCTCAGGACCTTCCTGTGATGTTTTAAAGAGTCTGTTCATCTGAACTTAATTCTTTTTTAAGGTTTATTTGTTTGTTACATTTACAGTGTTCTGCCTGCAGGCCAGAAGAAGGCACCAGATCTTACCACAGATGGTTGTGAGCCACCATATGGTTGCTGGGAATTGAACTCAGGACCTCTGGAAGAACAGCCGGTGCTCTTGACCACTGAGCCATCTCCCCAGCCCCTGAACTTAATTCTTTGTCTTTTTCTTGGAGGAGCCCTGGTCACTCATAGTTTCAGCTGGTACCTTCATGCAGCCATGGAGACATAGAGCTTGCTTGTCCTAGGGATTTTCTTTTAGACTCTATTAAAATTGTCCTCTAGATTCCACCCGAGTCCACTCCTAATTTCTTTAATTAGCAAGACTAAGATCCTCAATGTAATGGTTTAAGTAAAATGCGTCAGGTTCCGGATTGGCAACTGGCAGTGGGCAGCGGGTCCCAAGACCATGGCGGGCCATGAAGGCAGCAGGGTCCCAGGCAGGAAGCCATGTGGCAGGTGAGATGGATAGACACACCATGCAGAGAAAGTGAATATTTATTTAGTGGGTTATGGAAGGGAAGGGAAAAGGGGGGGGAAGGGGAGAAGAGCAAAGAGAGGTGCAGAGAGAGAGAAAGAAACAGTGGGGGGAAAGGGAAAAAGTGGGGAGAGGGGAGAGAGACAGAAGCTGTCTCAGAGAGAGAGAGAGAGAGAGAGAGAGAGAGAGAGAGAGAGAGAGAGAGAGAGAG
>NC_022028.1:19138374-19141586 GCF_000317375.1 Microtus ochrogaster | reverse complement strand
TATATATATATATATATATATATATATATAATATTCTGACTGTAGCACATAGTGATTACTTAAGAAATATCATAAAATCCACAAAAGCCAACTCCTAAAAGCACTCTAGCTGGAAAGTCTTCTTGAGTTATTTGTCCAGTCTACTTTGCAGAGATGGTTTTGGCTTAGCCAAGAATCAACATTACAGCAACCCTGATCCACCCTCAGATGTGTGCTTTTGTGGACAATAAATTATATCATCAGGTTCTCCATGAGTGACCCTGAAAAACATGGGGGTCACCAATGTGTTTCACTGAGGATAGAGAGTTGAATTGAAAAATAAGAGTTCTGTTCGGGAGAAGTTATCAGTGAATGCGTCTTATAAAGCCAAGACATAAATGTATTGCCCTTAAACATTTGGACTTCAGATAAAACAAACCAGCTGTAATAGTTCCAAGTTTTTGTCTTGAGCAGTTGTGCTTGGATGTTGGACAGTCCTGAAAGCTATTAATCATAGTGTTGAAATATGTTATTAAAAATTAAAGAGTTTGTTGTTGTTATGGAGATAAAATCCAGGGCCTCCTGGCCCAGCTCCTATACTCTGGGGTTTTTGGTTTTTATTTTTTATTGTTATTGCCTGTTTGCTTGTTTTTTTTTTCTGCTGAATAACTCTCTCACTGAATAGCACAAGTTGGATTTGGATTTGTGATTCTCCCGACTCAGTCTCCCAAATGCTTGGAATTATAGGCTGATTTAAAAAAAATTATTACTGTTAATTACCCAGGTCATAATTTCATAGTATAATTGTGTCTAGCTAAAATGACATTAGACATCCAAAATAGATTAAAAATGGGTATTTTCTATCACCCCCGTATCCACATTTTAATAGTAAACTAGTTTTAGGACTCTGGATCTAAATCAGTGGTTTGGGGGTACAAGACCTTAAAGTCTGTATCCAGCAAACCACACAGACACACAGACACACAGACACACACACACACACACACACACGCTCCAATCCACAAAATAAAAATTTGGTATGAATAAACTAAAACTATCATATTATTATAACATTCGTAAAAGCAACAGATTCTCAAGAGTATGAGGAGTAGGATCTTCAAAGCCAGCCTATTTAGTGAGACCTTGTTTCAAAACAAGACAAAGCAACAAACTAGTAAATTTTTTAAAAAAAAAGATTTATATTTTAAAAATTATGTGTATGGCTGTGTGTTTGTGTGTGTGTGTGTGTGTGTGTGTGTTTGTGTGTGTGTGTGTGTGAGTTGAATATAGGAGCCTACAGAGGCTAGAAGAATGTACTGGATGCCCTGGGCTGGATTTACAGTTAGTTGTCAGCTGCCTGAAATGTCTCAGGTCTTCTGTAAGAGCAGCACGTACTTTTAACTGCTGAGAAATGTTTCCACCCCCTAAATTCATAATGTTTATAAATAAGCCAAATATTTCTAGAGGAAGTCCTGGCATAATACGTTGAAATGCCCAATGCATACTTTTCTTGACCCAGTTACTTCAATACAAACAGTGGGAAAGATGCAGAGATATATGTGGGTAGTTCCTGATTGCATTACAGTGTGCAATAGTGAAAATGTGAGCACAGGTTAAGGTCTCACTAGTAAGAAGTTGGCTAAAAAGCACATCCCTTAGAGTCATGCAGTAAAAGTCTTTGGAGCCATTAATTAACACGGGGTCTACAATGTGTTACCACATGAACATAAGTAGATTTGAAATGGTTTGTAAAGTAGACTCACATGTGTGTATATATAATATTGAAGGACATATATAAATATATACACACATAGACATTAAGCCTTTATGTATACATACTGAAAAAAGCCACATAGAAAAGAACGCAAAAATGTCAATAGTTATTTTTAAGTGTTAAGCTGTTTGTTTTTTACTTTATCATATTTTTATGCAACTTTGTTTTTTATACTAAATATATATGACACTCAGAATCTGAAAAAATGAAAAGTTTTATTTTTTGTTGAGTAATATGAAAGTTGGATTACATATGTCTGTATGTATGGCCATTCTAGGTTATTTAACTCTTAAATTTTAAGTGCTCTCTTCATATTCATACTTGATTCATTAGCTTTTTTAGATTGGATTACCTAGAACTCACTATGGAGCCCAAGTGGGCCTCAAATTATAATCATCCTTAGGACTGGACTGAGATTATAGCCCTTAATTACCAGATCTGACTTTATTAGCAAGTAATTTTGGCTTTTATATTTTCTCCAGAATTTTTCATTAATTTAAAGGTAGATGTGGGATTTTAAATAGTACATTAAAACTGTGTGTTAAAAATAATGAAAAGCATTTATTGATCATTCACATGCAACTAAGATATAAATATACAAAATGTTTTTGGAATAAAGGTATAACTTTTATCTCTTGAAGGAATTCTATCAGAACTGATAATGTGGGATTCTCCTATGTATACTTTGATTACCATTAATATGTAAAGAAACTACTTTGGACCTATAGCAGGGCAGAACTTATTTAGGCAGGGAAAACTAAATTGAATGCTGGGAAGAAGGCGGAGTCAGGGAGCTACTGCCCGAGACAGACGTGATGAAACTTTTCTGGTAGGCTATGACTTCATGGTGATGCACAGATTAATGAAGATGGATTAAATTAAGATGTAAGAGTTAGCAAATAAGAAGCTAGAGCTAATTGGCCAAGCAGTGATTTAAATAATACGGTTTCTGTGTGATTATTTTGGGGCTAAGTGGCCAGGGAAAACAATAGGCCTCCTCCTTACAATAAACAAAAATGATGTTTCATCTTCAGTGTTTTGTAACTCTGTTGGTGTTATTGGGTGTCCTAAATAATATTGAGTCACTTTGATACAGTGATTTTAAATAACATTGTTTTTCACAGAATAAAGCCTTCTGTCCGTAAGCTAATGCATAATAAAAGATCAGCCATGAAAGCTCCATTCCCTCAATAAAATAATTGCTGATGTAGAAAGTAACTATCTTCTAAGAATATAGTTTTCTAAAATTACTATATGTGGTGGTTTGAAAGAAAATGCCCCCAAAGGGAGTGGCACTACAGAAGGTGTGACCTTGTTGGAAAAAGGTATGTCACCCTGAGGGCAGGCTTTGAGTCTCTTTTTCTCAGGCTTCCCTCAGTGGGATAGTCAGCCCACTTCCTGTTACCTGCAAATGCAGCAGCCTCAGCTCCAGCACCACAGCTGCCTGTACATTGCCTGC
>NC_022028.1:19108556-19137564 GCF_000317375.1 Microtus ochrogaster | reverse complement strand
TATATCTTAATTGTTTATAAGTATAACCCAAGTCATTCATTTAAGTTCCTGTGAACAAAGAAAGCCAATGGGGAAAATATAATCATTGCAGCCTATAAAGTCCATTTAAATAGAAAAAATAAAATACTAAAATATTAAACCTTTTTGTCAGTATGTAATAGTAAATAGTATGTAATGTAAAATAGTATATGAGATGAATAGTTATATTAAAATACAACATAACTGTTCAAAGACTTTAGAACTATTATTTCTTTTTTTTACTCAAATCATTTTTGTTTTCATTTTGCATACTAGCCCCAATTCCCCTTCCCTTCTCCTATCCCACCCCCCACGTTACCATTCCCCATCCACTATGATATCTTAAAATTTTCAGGCAAATAGATGTAACAAAAAAAATCCTGAGTGAAGTAACCTAGACCTAGTAAGACAAACATGGTTTGAACTCACTCATATGTGGATGATAGATGCAAAGCAATGTATATCCAGGCTACAATCCATGACCCCAGAGAAGCTTGGTAAAAAAGGAGGACCCTAAGAGAGATACACATGAAGGGCCCCGGGAAAGGGAAATAGAAATTTTATTCCCGCTGCAACACTGGTTTTAACTGTTTCCTTTCTCATTCACTCTGAATCAGTATTGATTTGATTTAATAAAGAGTTTAGACACATCTTATAATACAATCAAATCAGTCCAAACTCAAGTAAATTAATATTTAAAACATTGATTAAGAGTTTAATTTTCTCATCACTTGACAGAGGCACCTAAGAGAAAATTATGTATTAATCATATTGATATTCACAGGTTGAGGTAACATAGTTCTGAGTTTCTGGGCCCATGCTGGGGCATGTGTATGGTAGAGAATGGGCATCTTATTATGGATGTAAATCAAAAAGGAGCAGAATCAGCAGTCAGGGCCAGACATAGCCCCTTCGGACACAAGCCCAGTAAGTCACCTCCTCCAGAAAGACAGGAACTTCTCCTATCTTTCAATGATGTATCTAAATTTTAATTCGTCAATGGATTAGATCTTCATCGGTTCAGGCCTTGCATGATCTAGTTGTCTTGGGAAAGTCCCCACAGCACACAACATACAACACACCTTTACTGTATAGCCCAATCAAATTGATAGCTAAGATTAACCATTATATATGTTTACAGTTAACATAACATGTAAAAGTCAAATACATTTATAGGCTGCAATATTGTAAAAGCAACACAATATGCGTCACATTAGTTTGCTGGATGATATTTTACTAAAACTGAAGAATGCATATGGAGAATAATAATGAAACGATTTGGTATCTTTTTCACTTGAGGCTTTGCAGTCTGAGCACAGCAGATTATCATTTGAATGACTGTCATTACCATTGTTGGTTATTTACTTAAATTTTTATAAAAGCAAATATAGGCCAATCAATATAGCTGTTTACCTGAAAACACAAGGGAAAAAATCCAATTGAAAAAAAAAATCTCTCATTGTATATTTTGTTGTATGTATACTGCTTGCACCTGTGGCAAGTTGGGATATCTAAAGACAGAGATCAAAGCAATACTTCTGCCTCTTAGGCTGGATGGACTGGTTGGGCCCTCTGGATTTCTGAACTATCTACCCATAAGAGCTCCTTTCCTACCACAAATTTCTATTTCAGCTACTGTGAATTTGCAGTTTCTTTACCAAAACATCAGTGATCACAACTGGCTCCAATATTTGAGTTCCTCTGCATCAGTTTTCATTTCACTAGTGCCTTAGTTTTCTACCTGGGTTCATTTGCTAATTTCCAGACAAACTTTGACTCGCTAAAAGAAAGGCTAAGAAACTGATGGTTTCTTTATGAAAGCATTTTGGAATTGAAAGTTACAGCTAGATAGAAACTATAGAGAATTAATTTTCTACACCCAAATTGGTGTTGATGACACAAGACAAGGATCTAAAGGCATTTTGTTGGGTTATAGTGAGGGTTTGCTGGTTAAGAGAATGGCTAACTCTGTGGAGGACCCACATTAGTTCCCAGCACCCACATGGCAACTCATAACCTCTCTAACTCCAGTTCTATGGTATCTGATTCCCCCTTGGAATCTGACCTTCTTGGGCATCAAGCATGCACACGACACACAGACACACAGACACACATACAGGCAAAACACTCATGTGTAGAAAAGGAAAATAACTAAAATAAAAAAAACATTTTGTCTTGAGACTCTTAAAATCAAGAATATTTAGACATTCTTATCAATATATTGAAAGCTAGACCTTCTCACTTTAGACAATCATCTGGCACTAAAACAGTTGCTGTCATGGACAGGGGCTCCCACGTAGCACTATTTGGAAATAAAATAGCCTTCTGGATGACACAAGATATATTTTTTTACTTAAACATTTAAAGCTTACCTTTATAAGTTAAGGAAAATGGACAGGAAAGAAGTGAACACGGTTAAATAGACTCCAGAGAGTTAATTGATCATATAAACAAAGTAGCCTTGAAAACCGTTATGTGTTTTGTAAATGCCAACATCATTATTATTAGAAAAATTATAGTTGGCAAAACCTGGGTTTAGTATTCTCTTCCAAATGTTGGATTATATCTGCACAGCACAAAGGAAATCCCACAGTGAGGGTTGTTAATCAGTGGGCGAAGTCCTCCTCTGCAGAAAGCCCAGCCCAGCCTCTTTCCATCACAAGTGTCCTCAGGAGAAGGCAGTCTTGGCTTTAAGAGTGGCTCATGTGGCCTAGCAGTATGTGTGGATCAGGAAAAGTCAGCTTTGGTTGAGGAGGGGAAGGAGCCAGTGTCTGTGAAAAAGACCAGAGCATTTGACTTGGATAGTTGCCCCAGCCTCATGGGTCACACAGGCTTGGAAAGAGAGTGGTGGGTGAGGAGCCCACGCAGGGAAGAGCTTGAAGTACGTACCACACACTTGGGAAGCATGGGCCTAAATTATTTAACCCCACAGGGAAATTCATTTTCACTGTAGGAGGAAGGAATTTTTTTTACGTTGTGGATACTTACTGATGGGTGATGTTTTATTATTCAAAGATGAGAAGTTCAGTAGAGGTGATCCCACCCAAGTCAGGAAGGCAGGCAGGCCCCTTTCCTCTCTGCAGTCAGTACAGACCTTAACATTTACCCTTAACAGTTTATATTTATCAACATTAGAAAGATTCCTTTTTAGTTCATGGCTTCTATCCAGTGAAAGATTAAGATCATTTCCCAATGAGGAGCACTAACTTTTACTTGTGATAATCAATCAGCCAAGTTGGAATGAAATCTTGGCATCATCACAGCGTCGTATTGATGCCTTCTTCAGTTTCCAAAGCTCAGCCAACCAAAGGAAAATATTTGCTTCAGGAGTTGCCATCGGAAAGCCAACAGCGAGAGTGAAAATACATCTTCAGGGAGGATTACATCATATGGCACATGAGAGCCCATCTGGACCCAGGGATGAATAGGAAGGAGTTCAGTTCAGTTCAGCAGGTCCCTGTGGAGTGTCTGCTGTGCTAGGGGTGGGATCGAGGCAGAGTGCAAAACCCAGCGAGACTCTCTTTTCCATCTCAGGACCTTGTTGTTTAGGAACGAGACTTGTATTTAAAAATTAAGATATTCAGAGTAGTTTGACATCAAATAGCAGTTCAATGTTGCCAGTGTATGACTGGATTAATGTGAAATGACCCATTCACCTTAGAAGTTCTCCCTGGGGAGGTTACATGGGCAGTTCATCAAAAATGCCACTGGTTCATAAAGTAACACTGGATTCAAGGGTAGCTCTTAGATTTTGTTTTTAAAGGCAGGCTCCCCCTGCCCCCCCCCAAGCCAATTCCTTTGAATGTCACTAAGATGATTTGAGGTAGATGTGTTCTGTACTGTGGGGTATTTATTAAACTTAAATAGAGAAAAGAGTTGTACTAAACATTTAGGAATGAATTGGAGTTACTAAAATCAGGCATTTCTCATAACCTTTGAATGCCGACAGCACTATTGTAAGATGAATTCTTTCAAAAAGTTAATTTGGTCAGAGATGTGTAGTGTTTGGTGTTATGGTGCCTATGGCAATTATCTCTAAAATGTAGGGTTCAGAAACACTAATATTTAGAGTTATTTGTACTTGGCTAACCCGAAGGCAGAGAAAATGATTTTGTATTCTTTTCCGTCTCTGATATCTAGAAATAACTCCTCCCCACCAAGTGAACAAGTTTTGTTGTTCCTGTGTTCGGGGTGAGGTTCATCTTATTTCATTATCCCCTTCACCAGAAAGATACTGGCTTAGCTTCAGGATTCTGTGCCCAGCAACACACTTTGCCAGTCTGAGGGAGAAGGTTAACAAAAGCATCTGCCTCCCGTACATACCTTCTATATGTAATCAGGGTGCTGAGAAGGTCCAGGTAGGATAAACTGTGTCTCGGAGGCTTAGGTGATCCCTATCAAGTCATCGCTGCAAGGTGTGCGTTTGAGTGTGTGTGTTTGTGTGTGTGTGTTCATGTCCATCCATCTGTGTGTCTCTGTATGTGTGGTGCTACTGGCAAGTGGAGGAAAGAATTCAGGCCAAGGTGGTGGCCTACTAAAAAGAATCTTTATGCCGTGTCTCCTAAAGGACTCAGAGACAAGACGGACAGATGGAGAGAAGGGATTACTAAATCAGAGAGAGCAGAAATGATTGCTCTGCAAGCCTCCCCACTGAAATCTCAGGAAGCCATTCTCTGAAGTCTCACTTTCTTTTACAGTATTATGAGATCTTCTTTGTGTCCACTAGGGAGAAAAGGGAGATGACAGAGAGGTTCCACTGAAGCCTGCCCCTTCTCCCGAGAGCAACCAGCGTCTTGAGTCGAATCATTGTCTACCCTTTAGTATGTATTCTTCAATATTACATTGATTAAATCCTTAAGATTTTATATAAATCCTGAATTGTATTGTTAGAGTTCAACACAAGGCAGGTGGCACCACTCAACACTGGCTAACTCAAATATTTGTGTGTGTGTGTGTGTGTGTGTGTGTGTGTGTGTGTGTGCGTGTGCATGCATGTGTGTGTGTGCACGTATGCATGTGCATGCATGTGTGTGTGTGCACGTATGCATGTGCATGCACGGTGTGTCTGAGAGGAATAGTTTGGGGACAGCCACAGAAGTCAGTTTGCTCTGTTACTAGTCTGGTAGAGGGACAGGGGCTATTATCTGATCCAAAGCCGGAGAGTCATTTAGTGCCAGCTTACTTGAGACAGGAACTGACGTGTTGAGGAACATAGACAGGCCTGCAGGGAGACACCTTAGGATATGCCAGACTGACCTCAATTCCTTCCCAATTTCCCAGGTCCTTTTGGGAATGAATCTAACTGTGAGTACGTAAAACAGAAAACTGTTTCTATAGCCTGTAAAGTCAGCACCAGGGAGCAGGGATGCTGTGGTTTCTAGGTGACGAATGGGAAGTGAAGAACGTGCAGCATATAAACGTATGTTCCAGTGTTCCGCTCCCATAGGCCTGAGAATCATTCATATTTCTATGTTTACTTCAGCTGTAGTTCATTTGGTAGCATTGTGTTTTATAAGTATATTTCACTGGGCAAAAATACCACAGTTCATTTACCCATTCCCCTAGCAGTGAACAGGTTCTGGTGTTTTACTATTTTGATGTTCCTATGAATATGCTCTTTAGTGGGTTTTTTTTGGGGGGGGGATGTTTAGGATCAAAATTTCTCTAGAAATCTACAGCACTTAGATTAGAATTCTTGAACTGGGGCAATCACATTGAGATTGCCAGATGATACTAACTGGATTTTCAAAGTAGTTGCATGAGTTCATCTTTTCCTGAGGCCTGTGGGGGCCTTCTTGACACTGGATATTTTCAGACTTTGTGGTTGTACTGAGCATTTCCATGTCCTGAGTTGCTGGTGTGGTTTGACATGATCTCATATGTTGAGTCATCACTGTCTCCCTGTCCTGGAAACACTTGTTCAGATTTTCCTCCATTCTTTCCTACTGTGCATTTGTTTGTTTACCTACATCTTCGGAGACACAGCCTCAGCGCCTGCAGACTGACCTTCAACTCACTACGTGCGTGCTGGGGATTGAACCCAGGGCTTCATATCTGCCGGATAAGCATTCTGCCAGCTGTGGTGCATCCCTAACTTGATGGTGGGGACAGCCCCTGAGTTTTTCCTTATTAGTTGTATTTGGATAGTAACCCTGTGTTGGTTATAACTTGTCTAATTTTGTGGCTATGAAGATGCACCTATACATAAATTGAAACTTAGTTCTTTATTCTAATATACCCCAAATAATCAGTGAATCCTTTCCACATTCACCCTCATCATCTGCTCTTGGGACTTCTTCACTTTTAGCTTGTGTTTAGAAAGTGGTTAAAAGATACACGACACAGAACTTGTCATTTTAAGGTACATACAGTGGCAGTGTATACATTTGAATTATTGTGCAACCATCATCACTCTCCATCTCCAGAACTGCTTTATACTTTTCTTTTTTGTAGATTTACTTTATAGTTATATGTATGTGTCTATGAGTGGGCATGTTCACGTGACACCAGAAGAAGGGGAGCGGCTCTCCTAGGGCTAGTGTCACAGGCAGTTGTGGGCGGTCTAACACCCTGCTGGGAACTGAACCTGGACCCCTGCAAGAGCAATACAAATTTTTTAAGATTTATTTTTATTATTTTGTTTGTCTGCATCTGTGCAGTGTACATGTGCTTGGTGTCTGAGGAGACAGAGAGCCTCCATGTGGTTGCTGGGAACTGAGCCTGGGTCTTTCACAAGAACAAGAAGTGCCCTTAACTACTGAGCTGACTCTCCAGCCCAGCACACACTCTTAATTGATGAGACCCCCATCTCCAGACTCCTATGCTTTTTGTTAATCTCCCCCTTTTAGTTATATGAGCTAGCTGTGTCGTTCTGAACGACCTCCAACTCTTGGGTATACATCGTCCTAACACTTTCGTCTTCTAAATGGCAGAGACTCTGGTGCATGCCACTGTGCCTGTACCTTTAAGAACCTCTTTGGCGCACAAACATCACAAAGACCATGCATATATTTTTCTGAAAGTCTTATTATTTTGCCTTTCTGGAGTATCTTCAACTAGCTTGAGTTGATGTCAGTGGATAGTAAGAGGTAGACAATAAAATTCTTCTCCCACAGGCAGCCATTTGTCCCAGAGTAATTTAGAATTGCCCATCTTTTCTCCGTTGACTAGAGGAGTGGGCCTGTCACAGGCTGGGCTTCTGGGTTCTCTATTCTGTTCAATTAATTTGCTTATTCCTGTTTCAGTAAAGCAGTATTTTAAATGCTATAAGATTATATCAATCTTTCCATGGATTCACAGTCCAAAGGCTGTGGAATTCCTAATTTTCTTATCATCTTTGTTTCATATTCATATTTCTATCTATCCTTTCCCAGACACTCTTTCTGGAATTTCTAAGACTCAGCCAAGAACTGTTCATATTCCTCCTCTGGTTGACTTGTTTATTGCTTGGTTTATGTCACATAGTAATTCATATAATTATTTGTTCTTTTCTCTTTCCTACTAGACTATAAAATTTAAGAGGACAGAGATTGGAACTCTTTCATTGGAAAACACTTCTTGGCACTTAGTAGGGCTAACTGATGTTTCCAGAATAAAATTAGCCATCTTGGCATATGGAAGGGCGTTTCTTCCTCCCTGTACTACCTCTTAAGGGTATGTTCCCTCCGGCTCTCTTGACCTTCGCTGGCTAGACTAATGGAAGCAAAGGGAGAAGAATGGGATGTTTGTTTTTAGATTTCTCTCATAGCCAAACTCTCTGAAGTAGGAAATGAAGTCAGGAGGGTGGGGAGAGCAGAAGGTGGCCAAGTTTGCCTTCGTTTTTATGGGTCAGGCACCCTGCTGGAAAGGCTTCTTTTCCTGTACTTTCCACAGGGAGCAGCTCTGGCAGGGTGTAGCAATCAGAGGATGCTCACTTTGTAAAGAACGTTTGTACACCCTGGGCTTTGGGAAACACAGCCTAAAGTGAGGAAGAATGTAGATGCGCTCTGACTTACCAAGTATGGCAATGAAACTCTCTACTGTGTAGAGTGCCATAGAACTGGAGTTCTGGAGTGGTGAAGTCAGCTCAGGGTGAATGCCATCTGGGTTGGACTGTCTGCAGCTGGTATTGTCCAGCACAGGCCCTGAGCGGAGCAGTGACGATTCATGGAAATTATGCTACGGAAGGTGCTCTGTGCTTTATTACAGGAGAAGCCGGGCAGCCAAGTCATTCTGAAAGGAATGTTATACAGTTTTCAGACTGGCACTTGCCGTCTCTAAGGTCAGAGGCGCATTCAATTCAAACCATCTGTTTCCTGCGAAGCAGAACCCAGATCTTTGCTCATAGTCTCTCCAGGTCTCATTACCCAGCGATGACTTAGACATCCCTCCAGGACTCATCATCAATCTCCTCCCATAAATATTTATTGAAGGCTCTTGGGATCCAGGAGCCATGGTTCCAGAAATGGCACAGCAGTCCCTGGTTTTGACTGCTTATGGTTTATCGAAAGTAAAATTGTGTTTGTGTATATATATATTTCTCCCGCTATGAGGTCGGCGTCTGTAGCTTTTTGAGAGTCCTGTTTGCCAGGACTCAGCATTATGTAATCCCTCATTGTTGATGAAATGAATATACGAGAGAGCCCCTTCATTGAAAGCACATCTGAAATGTCCACATCGTTGTGTGTTACTGCTGTGGGGAAGTTGCCCTTTCCATTGCCCCTGGATACAGAAAACAGTTTTTACAGTGTGTAGTGACCCTCACTGATATTAGAAAATAACGATGTTGGTATAGCTGATAGACTCAGACTGCTTTGTTCTCTGAAATCAGATATAGGCTTTGAAGTGGCTGGGGTGAGGGCTCACCACTCAGGAGCACTCCTCTTCTGATCCCAGCCCTACAGGAGCCTGAACTTCAGTCCTGGGGGTCTGATGCCCTCTTCTGGCCTCTGTTGTCACTGCATGCAAGAGGTGCACATCCTTACAAGCTGACAAAACATTCATACACATAAATACATAAACTAAAAACAGGACTGGAGAGACAGCTCAGCCGTTAAAAGATAGGCTCACAACTAAAAACATAAATTAAAAACCAAGAAAAAAACCCAGGTTTTTGATATGATGTAAAAACATCTATTACTGGGCTGGAAAGATGGCTCAGTGGTTAAGAGCATTGCCTGCTCTTCCAAAGGTCCTGAGTTCAATTCCCAGCAACCACATGGTGGCTCACAACCATCTGTAATGAGGTCTGGCGCCCTCTTCTGGCCTGCAGATATACACACAGACAGAATATTGTATGCATAATAAATATTTAAAAAAATCTATTACATGACATAATCCAATTTTGGTAAGGTTAAATGTTTTTCTACTTCTTTATGAAATAGTCATACAATGACATTAGTTATCTCATATTCTAATTTTGAGATAGGCATTTAAGGGATCATATAAACTGATACATGAAGATAAGTAAAAGCGGCTGTCCAAAAAAGAGCTTAAAATCAACTAGCCTTGACATTCTTAACAAGTCACAAGTGATGGCCATGAACCGCTTGAAACAGGGCACAAAATTGACTCAGAGGTGCATTTCCCTTAGGAGAAAATTTATCATATGTTTTAGTAGTTTATATTCCCAAACCATGAAGACTGGTAGTAGAGGGAAATAAACATATAAAAAGTAAATCTGACATGGTGACCCATGCTTTAAATTCTAGCACGGGGAGGCAGAAGCAGGTAGATCTTTGCCAGTTTTGCCAGGAAAATTCCCTTGCTGATAGCAATAAACATTTTCATACTTTATAACCGACTACTCCGTGAGCTAATTTTGTAGTTTGTGTAACATTTTTCTCTAATAAATTGATGTTTATTATATTTATAATATTCCCGACACAATTAACTTTTTGTGTTATATTTATGGCAAACCCTTTCTCACTGCACAATAATTCTGTGTAGCTTTTTAGTCGCATAATTTTGTTTTCCTAGTCAGAGCTCTAGATTTTTTAAAAATTCGTTGTGACTTCACTTAGATTTCTGTGATACCCTAGACTAGTCATGTAGTCATGTATACCTTCTCTGTTCTGTGCTTCAGTTTCTTTTTTACCCTTTCGAGGTAATTCACAGGTTGGACTTGGTGATGTCAATTGTGTATATGCCACAGAGGGGAAATGTGTACCCCACTGTCGTATTAGTGGAATCAGGACAGCAAGACGGCTGGCAGAGTGGAGCTCTGTGATAGTCGTCACATCAGTGCTATTATTTGTTAGGCAACCTTTGGAAGTCACTTTTTTTGTAAATTGGAGCTAATACTAGAGGCTTCTTTGTGTGGCTTGAGAATAAAAATGGACATATAAACTGCTTATAACAGGCTCTGGTCCAAGAGACAGCTACCAGTTAGTCCATCTTCAGTGGGCATTTAGAAGCTTCAAAGTGTTCGACTATACTATGCATCTCTAAAAAACGACGACTTCCAGCCTCGTTTCCAGGGCCTCTGCCTGCGGCTTTTGTAAGGGAGACACGCCACCTAGGGGCCGCGGCCTCGAACACTGTAGACCGCAGAGGGCTGCGGGGCTCTAAAGCTCCGCGGGAAGGATCCTTCCCATCCCGCCGGCTTCCCTGTGGTCCCTGAGCATTTCTGCTAAATCCTGCAGATTCCTCCACTCCCTCGAGACCGTGCTCGGATGTTACCCTGCGAGGGGCCGCAGTAGAAACCGAGGGCACCGCACATGGATGCACAAACGGACATTCTTTTTTTTTTTTTTTTCATCTTGCCCCTTTCTTTTATTTTTTTTAATTTATTTATTTATTGAGGATTTCTGCCTCCTCCCCGCCACCGCCTCCCATTTCCCTCCCCCTCCCCCGATTAAGTCCCTCTCCCTCATCAGCTTGAAGAGCCATCAAACGGACATTCTTGTAGCTGTTTTCTCAACAGAGAAATGAAGGCAGCGTTGCTAACAGAATGAGGGGAAGTCCTAGTGTCCCCGGGGCAAAGCCGACCCAGGCAGGCTCTCTCCATCTCTCCGTACGAAAGCGCGGTTAGAGAGCGGCCCCTGGATTTCAGTACTTAGTAACACGAACTCTGTCCGCAGTGTGCAAACGTTTGCTCTTAGCATTGCAGCACCGAGTCCCAACGCTGTCTCCGTGCACCGAGGGACACTTAAGTTCTGGAAAACAAATGAACAGAATCCACAGACATTTGAATTTAAGATATTTAATGCCGGGCGTTGTGGCTCAGCCCATAACGCCTGCACTTGGGGCGCTGAGGCAGGAGGATCGCCATGAATTCCAGGTTATTCCTGGCTGCAGTGGGAGACCCTATCTCAGAAAGATCAAACCTCCGCAAGCAAAACGAAAAACGAAACAAAACTAAACACAAAAAACCAGCAATTAAAAAGTCCTTCTGCGAACAAAATGCACGAAACACGTTGCCCTTCAAGTCGCTCCCACGGATCCCGCGTTGCACTACGGTGGGCGGGACGCCAGGGGGTGGGACCTCTGCGCCACTCTTCCGCTTCCGGTCCCAAATGAACTCTCCCGCCACTGGGAGAGAGCAGCTGTCAGCGCGGTGTTTCCTCCAGTTTGATTGCTGCCTGGCTAACGAAAATCTTGCGGGTTTATTAGGGACGGAGAAAACGTGCAGCTGAAAGTTTGCAAGTTGACCTGGTGGGACCGAGTGACAGGTGATGGTTGGGGGGGGGGCGAGGGGGTGGGAAGAGACGCGGCCCGGGAAGGCGCCGGAGCCTGGGCGGGAACTTGAGGCACTTTTGAATGTTCTGGAAGGCTGGATTCAAAGGCTAGATTTATAAGTCTGTTCCCCAGAGTTATAAGGTGAGGCATAAGTCTCTCCTCCAGGTAGAATTTACTTTTCTTTCCGTTGACTTAAGGACTGCCCCCAGTAGAATCCCATCTGGTCTTGAGTTCTCAGACATCTGAGGGTGGCGACACAAACCAATTGAGCTGGCAGCATCACTTGACTTCCCTCTTGCTAAAAGGACCACTGGCACCTGCATCTCTCCCCGTTTAACTCCCCCGCTCACTCGCCTCCGTTATTACAGATGAATGTAGAAAATAGGGCCTCGCCTAGGTGTAATCGCTTTTAATGATCTGTGTATGCAGTATTGTATGTGTGTGTGTGTACGTACAATGTACGCACATGTCTATTTTGTTGTTTTCAACTCTCCCATCGTTTAAACATTTTCCCCATCACTTAAACATCTTTCTTTTGTTGTTTTTTTTTGTTTTTTGTTCACTTCTTTCAGAAGGTAGCCAAGATGCAGTTCTCAGGAAGGATTCGGAAGAAGCTGCGCTTGGCAGGTGACCAGAGAAATGCTTGTTACCCTCACAGCCTTCAGTTTTACCTCCAGCCACCTTCTGAAAACATATCTTTGACAGAGTTTGAAAGCTTGGCTGTTGATAGACTTAAATGTAAGTGGCATTTAAATTCAAATATTTGTATTCTTGAGGTGCGCAGCTGTCACTGTGGCAGCGAATGGAGGCAGTTGGTCTTTATTCGGCAGCCGGTTGGATTCAGTTTGTTGTGAATGATTTGTTTCTTCTGTTCGTGTTCACCGCGGAAGGCACACTGAGTACTACTGGGTCGGGAAGCAGGGACTTTGAGATGACTGTAATGCAGTTCTTTGTTGAAACTGTATCTACTGTGGAGAGAGGGAGAGAGGGAGAGAGGGAGAGAGGGAGAGAGGGGGATGCAGAATAGAAGTCATGCATCTGATTCCCTTCTGCTTTGGTAGATGGAAAGATTAATGCTCCTGGAGCATAAAAGTGAGAGTAACTAGCTTAGTCTGATTAAGTAAGGCTTCTTAGGGGAGTCGGAATTTGGGCTGGTTCCTGAAGACATGAGTAGAAGGTAGGAACTTTCCAGCCAAAGAAGTGTCTCTACAAAGGCGTGGGGCTGTGAGCGAGAGCTGCGGTTTTCAGTGGCCAGTTCAGGGCGTAGTAGAAGTGTGGGGATCGGAAGGTATATTAGACCGTGCAGGATCTGAGGGTGAGAAGGACGTGGTCACTCAACTGGAGGCCTCTTATCCTTTGTGTGTGAATGCAGAAGTGAATGAGCTCAACACGGACTGAGACAAATACTGGCACAGTCTTCAGAGTTTATGCTCCCTAATGTTCCTGCTGGAAGGACCAGGAGACGGATATACCGTTAGTTTTTCTTTGAGCAGCAGGGTATGAGCTGCTAACGCAGGAGACAGTGCTCGTCACTGTCCAGAGTGAGTGACGGCAAGGGGACAATTGTCATAGGAAGCTTAACAGTGTCAGATGGCTCATAGTGAAGGTGGTGGCTGGAAGGCGTTCCTTGGCTTTGTCACTTAAGGGGTGAAGTGGCAAGGGCCCAGTTAAGGTAGTGACGATGGCAATGATAGGAAGGGAAAGGAGGTGTGGTGACAGGATTCGTGAGTGGTTGGATGTGAGGAGTGAGTGAGCAGACGCAGGGGAGCTGATGGGCCTGCTTGGGTAGAAACTTCAGATGGAGATGGGGACGGTGGGAAGAGGACAGGGAAGTGGAGAGGATGCGGTTTGGACATCATAGCAGGAGGGAGCCAGAGGAACCTGGGTTTGTGTTCCGGAGGGAATGGAGAAGCGTCTCATTGCTGGCACTAAGGTCTGCCTCCAGGGAGTTTGTGAGGAAGGTTTGCGCGTGGCTTTAGTTGTGGCATCGGCTCAGGATGGCTCCTCTGCTCTGTCACCTCTGCGTCACCAGGGAAGGAAAGCCTATGTCTTGTTCTTTCTCCTCTCCTTCCCATCCTCCTCCTGTGCTGAGTCAAGGTGGACCGAAGACTCTAGACAGCAGAGCTTCTCTTCAGACGGGCACACAGGCCTTTTCACTTCTCAGCGTTGGTGGCGTGGCACAGCTGGAAGGATCATCCCCCGTTTTTCTGTCTTCTCTGGTTGAGACTCTCTGGTCTTAGATTATTTTCTATTTTCAGCGCATTGATGGGGTTTATCCTCTTAAAAATGCAATTTATGTAACGTACTTACAGAAAACAAAATTGTTAATACTGTTATGATCTAAGAACAAATGATTAGAGAATTGCTGTCCATAGGTTTTATCTTTAACTTATGTCTTTTAAAAATTATTTTGGACTTATACTCTCTTTTTTTTTTTTTAAAAAAAATCTTTCCCCACTAGTACTAAAAACAGTTGAGAATCTTGGTGTGAGCTACCTGAAAGGAACAGAACAATACCAGAGTAAGTTGGAGGCTGAACTTCGAAAACTCAAGTTTTCCTACAGAGTAAGTAACAGAAAGGCATGGAGGGAGAATGGTCCTTTCAGACTGTATGTGCTTATGTTACTGAGTGTAAGTTATGGGAAAGGTCTTTTATTAGGCATAGGGTTTTATGAATGTAGTTCAGACTGTTTGGAAGAATAGTCTCTTGAGGTGACTGACATATAGTCCTCACCCTCAGGACTACCATCCTTCTTCCCTATTCATTTCTCCTTGCAGTACTGTCCTGTGCATTGCACAGGGAGCTTAGTAGCATCCTTGCCTTTTACCCATGGCGGAAGATAGAGGTTGCCTGCATTCTGTGCCGTACAGGGTTATGCACGCTGTTTCTTTCTGGTTACTCCAGGAGCATGCGCAGTTGCCTGGCTCAGACAGGGCGAGTTTAGAAGGCTTTCCAGAGGAGGGGCTGTTCCATAATCTCAGCTTTCCTTGACCTTGTGATGTAGTCCAGGTTGGCCCTGCGCTATTGATCCTCAGCCTCTGGAGTGCTGAAGTAGCAGGTTTATAACACCGTATCTGACCTGGATCTGTGTCTTGACAGATAGCATAACATTTTTATTTTGGGAGGATAATTGCCAACAGCAGGTTGATGGGTCGTCTTGGACAGAAGAGGACAGGAGCCTGGAATGATGAGAGTCTGAATTTATGAGAGATGGGACAATTGAAAAGATATTGGTGTAGACTGAAAAGATTTTAGTGGCTTATCCCAGGGGGAAATCAGAGAGAGCAGTTACAGTACCCAGGTATCTACTTAGGACAATGTATTAGTTAATTCTTTATGAGTGTCACAGAATAGCTGATGGGATAATTTAAGGGAGGAGATGTTTTACTCGTGGTTTTAGAGGCCATCTTTCATCATAATGGCCCAGGCATGGCAGATTTCATAATGGTGGGAGTGTGCCGTTGTTACCTCTTGGGGCACACAGAAAGCAGAGAACACAGTCACAACTGGAAGTGGGTGTAACCTCCTCCCCTAGTGACCTACTGCAGTCAGCGAGGTCCAGTGTCCAAAGGTTCTCCAGCTGCCAAACTAGCACCCCAGCTGGGGACCGAGTGTTGAAACGCTCGAGTCTGTGGCTGACACGTCAAACGACAGTGCTATTTTAAGGTGTGACATACAGTAAGAGAAGCTAGTCCTGGAACCAAGATGTTGAGATTTGTTCTAGATGTAACTTGGACACAACTGTCATAGTATCGTGTGGACTTCTTAGAGAAGGCATGTTTGGTGGGAGTACAGGCTTCCGGGAAGGTTGGAATCAACAAGACTAAGTGAGAGTGCACCAGGGAGATACTTAGAGAAGGTAATATTAGGGGACGGGATGAGGAGAATGCCAGTATCTGAGGTGAGTGGGATGGAGGAGTCTGGGAAGGAGATGAAGAAGACGCTTCGTGAGAATTAAGTGATGAATTGGGATGGTAGTGTCACAGAAGCCAAAGGAGGTTGGCGTTTGAATGATAGTGGCCATATTAATAATGGCAACTCAACAGATAACATCAGCCGTTTGTATTATGCTTATTTTGTGCTCAATTTGGCTGTAAGTATATTACTTATATTGGCCAATGTAGTTTGTTTTTTGAACTGGGTACTGTTACTATCCTATTTTATGATGAAGACATTGTTTTCTTATGCTTCATGCTCAGACTGGTAAATGGTAGAGCCAGGATTTTTACTGGGGCGTTTTGTTTTGTGATGGTATTTTTAATCCCAACAGTTTCAGGAATTTAGTCAGAATCATGTAAGATTAGTTGTACAGTGTACAGTGGAGTTAGCATCGGGCCCTTGGAGATGGGGCAGAAGTCAGAACAGTGGTAGCTGTTGGAGGAGAGAGGTGGTGAGGTGGGTGTGGATGCTCATAAGATGTTTAGCTAAAATAGTCAGGGGGAAGTAGGACAGAATATAGATGTTTTAGGGAAAAGAGAAGATATATATATACACATAGATGTACTTAACACGTGTGTGTTAATTTTATTTTTTATTTGTGTGAGTGACGTATGCATGCATGCAGGTGTTCTCACCTGTTTTACTGCATGTGGATTGGCCAGTGGCTAGAGACTGACACTAGGATGTCTTCCACAATCATTTTTATACCACGGGCCATCAGAGGCAACAGCAAATAAGTTGGAGGTTTTAGTTATTGGACAAGGAAGGAGAGATGCTGTGTCCATGGAGATGCAAGGGAGGGCAACAGATGCTGTGTCCATGGAGATGCAAGGGAGGGCAACAGATACTGTGTCCATGGAGATGCAAGGGAGGGCATCAGAAGCTTTGTCCACGGAGCTGGAAGGAAGATGCAGCCTAGCATGTGGATACACAATCTTAATGCTGTTGGGGAAGGCACCAAAATAGGGGCCCTGGTAGCTGGTGAAGACTGAAGCTGCTTTTCCAAGAAGTGAGGAAGGAGATCGTTATGTATCAGTTGGTTTTGCTATCTATAGGATGTGCTGTTGATTGAATCTGGAATGTCTCCCATTGGCCCTAGTGTTAAAAAGCTTGGTCCTCAGCTTGGTGTATCTGAAGGGAGGTGAAATCTTTAAGAGGGGAGAGTGAGGCCTAGTGGGAGGTTTTGGTCGTCAACGCATCTGCTGAAGGGCACAGAGAGACCCCATGTCCTCCACTCTTGGCTGATCCCTACCACTTCTGTGCAGTGAGCAGCTCTGCTTCAGCGTCTGCTCCTCCCACGATGTTATGCTTTGCTGCAGACCTGACAGTAGCAGACTAAATGACTGTACTGCAGTCCCCACATCAGTGAGCCAAGAGTGAACGCTTCTCCTTTTGAATGGCTTATCCCTCCTGTTTTATTAGAGTAACTGAAAAGCTGATGAACTTTGTTCTGAAAACTTGTATGACCTCTTAGTGCCTCAGTTTCCTCATCTTTCAAATAAGAGCACAGGAACCTTTATTACACAGTTTTAAGAGTGGTTTGTACATTCAGAATGCCTTGAACAGTACCTATCTATTCCTAGTTAGTGCCAGGCATGGGTTCAGTCTTGCTAGTTTGGGCTTGGATAAAATTCATTGACATTGATCATTGTGTACTTCAGGTTAGAGACTGAATTCTATATTTTGCATTTCTGCAGTAAATTTTTTTCTTTAAAAGTTCTCGGAATTTGGAGATAGGACTTTGGAGTGTGGTTATATATTATAATTTAGAATTAAAATAATTTGTTCTCATAGCTAGAACAGTTAAATGAAAGGAGTTGGGGGTCGAGTTTTAGGACTGACTGGGAAGGTGGATACCCCGGAGTAGGCTGGGAAAATTAGGAGTGGTGATAGGAAGGAAGTAGTTGGGTCTAGCCCAGGAGCTTTCAATGAGACAGTGCAGTTCTCAGTTGTGCATGCTTGTAGTTGAAATACAGTGATAATTATCCGGCAAAGCATATTAAGAATTGTGTTTTGAAGCTTCTTTTACCATTGGCTGTGTTGAATCAGCATGTCTTTACACCCCTTCTCATTCTGAGACATGAATTTATTTGTGTCATTTTGTTTTGAAGGAGAACTTAGAAGATGAATATGAGCCACGCAGAAGGGACCATATTTCCCACTTTATTTTGCGCCTTGCATACTGCCAGTCGTGAGTATACCCTTGGTCCTCCCACTCAGGTTTGATCTTGGGTTATAAACTGGTTCATGTCAAGTTGGCATGTTTCTGAACTAATAGGAACCCCAGAATGACATTGGGGAACCAGCATGTCATAGGATGAACATCATTGTGCATTCTTTGAAATAAATTGTTTTACTAGAATATGCTGAAAAAATTATTGCAGATTTGCTGGATTAAACCATTTTTATCTGAATGGGAAAGGCTCTAAATTTTGGTATTTAAATTTATAAGGGATTTCATTAGGAAGACGACTTTTGATACTTTTCCAAGGAAAAAACTGGTAATATTACTAAGAAACATTGATTCAAACATGTACTTGAAGTTGATAGAAGTTTTTAAATGTGAGATTAAATTTCAGCTATTTTCAGTTGGTAGCTGGTTTCTTGTAACTCAGTGCTGCCACCCAGAGGGAGAAGGAGCTAATTGCTTTTTTTAGTTTAACTTCCCCCCTCTTTCTAATTTTTGGTCAAATATCAGAGCTATGGTTGTTTCTTGTTATTATTATGTTACGGGTTGAGTATTTTGAATCGCTTCTTCTCACAAGATCTTAAGTGATAGTATGTTTGCCTTAAAGCTTGAAACTTAGAGTTTTGGCTTTATAGAAAACGTATGATCTACATAGTCACTGAATTGCTGGTAGTCTATGAAAGTCACCTCGAAAAAATGAAATTATATTTTACATGCAGTAGTTATTTTATAATGTAGCATGAATGCCAGCTATGTGTTTGTCTTATGGATTAGTATATTTTTATTTTTAACTTTAAAATATTGGAAGTTTAGGGTGGGGATATGGGGAGGGGGTGACCGGGAGGAGAGGGGGGAGGGGAAATTGTGGTTGATTTATAAAATCAATGAAAAAATATTATTTAATAAAATAAAAGAAGCAAAACCAAAAAAATACTGGTTTACTGTGAAGCTTACCCTCTTAGTTGACAAAGTTTGCTCATGTTAACCTGTTCAGAGAAAAAAAAAGACTTTTAAGACTTTGGTGTTTACTTGCTATGGACAAAAGCACCTCAGAGAAAGAGCACCTCACTTCTAGTGTAACGGCTTCTTTGAAAGTTACTTTAAATGCAGTGCGCTTCTTTTTTTTTTTTAAACTTTATTCAGTAATTGTATTGGTTTCCTCCAAATATCCTTTTTTGTGTGCTCCTGGGCCTCAGCCCGCATCCATGTGGAAGGTTATGGCTCTCACATTCCGTCTCAGTGAGAGCGGGTGCACACAGGCGGTGACGCTGTGAACTTCTTCTCTTCACTTCAGAGAGGACGGTCTGCTCTTGACGGCTCTCTTGGTGTCTGACATGCCTTGAATATCCTGTCAGAAAATCTCTTGAATCTGATCATCATTGGGTTTTTTAATTGTTTTTATTGAGCCATCATTGGGTTTTTAACTTGTATTCATTTCTGTTTCCGTTTCAGGGAAGATCTTAGACGATGGTTTATTCAACAAGAAATGGATCTGCTTCGATTTCGATTCAGCATTTTACCCAAGGATAAAGTTCAGAATTTCTTGAAGGATAGTCATTTGCATTTTGAGGCTGTAAGTGTGTCTATATAAAGATAGATATTTTTCTACTTTCTCCTCCCTTAGTTTTAGTGAGAACGCATCTTAGTATGTAGTCTATCTATACTTAGGGCAATCTTCATGCCTCTGCGTACTAAGTACTGGGATTGCAGGCATGCCACCATGGTTGACTTTTAAGTATACTTTTATAGTTATTTGAAATTGTTCCCCCGCTATCATCTCCTTTTCTTTTAAGTACTGATATTAGTAAGTTGATCCAGGCTCTTTATGTTCTTTTATTAGGTACCCGGCTCAAAGAATAGCTGACAACAAGTGATACTTGAAAGCATGTGAGGTCTAGAGAAGGTTGTGTTTCAGTTTGAAAGTCAGCTGTTTGTAACTTCTGATTGGATAGTTTTCAGAAGTCACTTTTGCAGATGAATCTGAGTGAACTACATTTTGCAGTTATGTAAAGCAAATGTTTGGGAAATTTAGCATGGAGAAATATTGTGGTCAGAAGTAGAAAATATGTCCCAGGTGGATCTGTGCTGCTGTGAAAGAAAGATTGTCAAGTGGTGTAGGTGGAAGGTCCCTGTCCTGCCTGCAGACTGCTGTGTCATGGCTTCTTACAGATCAGTGCCACCAAGAGGACAGAGGTGCTTGCTTCTTCAGAACTCATTCCTTCTCATTTACTGTTAAAGTTTTGGTCAAATTTGGTTGCATAAGGATGGTCAGCAAACATTTAGTGTCTGCTATGTGCTAGGGAGAGACTTTCTGTAGTTCCTCCTCTTATAAAGTCCTGTGTGTGTGTGTGTAGAAGACCTGGGAAGTCGGCACAGGATCATTGGACCCAAGCCCAGCGCTTCTACTTTTTTTCTTTTAGCTTTGGTCCTTGGTGAAGTCTATTGTTGCTGTTATCAACAGTTGATTTATCTTAAACAGTGATTTGTTTTACTTTTGGTCGTGTGTGTGTGTGTGTTTGTGCGTGGGATACGCATCTGAGTGTGGGTGCCCATGGAGGCTAAAGGCATTGCACTCCGGGCATCGTGAGCTGTCTGACTGGAAGGTGCTGGGAATCAAACCCGGGTCCTCTGCTGAACCATCTCTCTAGCCTCAGTTTATCTTTTCTTATTAGAAGTAATTTTGTTTTTTAAACTATTTTGAAATTGCTTGCTTTCTATTGGAAGATTGGAAGAAAAAAATGTCCTTGATCTTGTTTTTTATTCTAGAGTATCTGAACACATTGCTATATATGTTTTTAAAAAGTAATGTGTTGGGGCTGGAGAGATGGCTCAGTGGTTAAGAGCACCGGCTGCTCTTCCAGAGGTCATGAGTTCAATTCCCAGCAACCACATGGTGGCTCACAACCATCTGTAATGAGATCTGGTGCCCTCTTCTAGTGTGTGGGCATACATGGAGGCAGAATGTTGTATACACGATAAATAAATAAATTTTTTAAAAAAAGTAATGTGTTTAGGAACTGGAGCGATAGCTCAGTGGAGAGCATTTGCTGCTCTTGCAGAGGACTTGTGTTTGGTCTCAGCACTCATATAAGAGGCTCACAACTGCCCCCATAACACCAGTTCCATGGGATCTGTGCCCTTTTCTGGTCTCCTTGGGCACCAGGTACACACACACACACACACACACACACACACACACACACACACACACACAAGTGTGTGTGTGTGTGTGTGTGTGTCTGTGTCTGTGTCTGTCTGTGTGTAGGTATATATATGTATATATGTCCTTTTTACATTGAAATGTAGTGACTTCTGGTTGTGGGCTCTGTATCTGGATTCTACAAACTTTGTGTTAGAAGCTTTCTGTAAAAGAATTATGTTTGTGCAGAAAAATGTGATGACTTTCTTGTCATTGTTTCTGAAGTAATATAGCTACTTACACCCCGCTTAAATTTATTGTGTGTTACAAGTAACCCAGTGGTAATGTGAGTGTAAGGGTGGCTATGTGTAGGTTATATGCAAGTAACTGCACTATATCTTCTTTCTTTTCTTTTTGAGACAGGGTTTCTCTGTAGCCCTAGCTATCCTGGAACTAGCTCTGTAGGGCCTTGAATTCTGAGAGTTGCCTGCCTCTGCCTCCAGGCATGCGCCACCACCATGGCTCATGCCTTTACTGCGTCCTTTTCTATACCCAAGCTTCTGTTGGGTTTGGTGTCTGTGGGGTGGTCCTGGGACCCATTTACTGGGACAACTTGGAAAACTGCAGCCTGAAGTCCCGGATTCAGCTTGGCTCAATGCCAACGCCAGGTGCTAATTGTTTCTTCTGAGACGCAAGGCTTCTGATCTGTGATCATGTGAAATTAATGTGATGTGCACAACAGTGTGAGTTCGTGTGTGTGTGCGCGCGAAGGAGGGAGTGGGGGAGGTTGCACTTTCTCTCCTGTGGTCTGACCCTGGTAAGGAGGTACTTATATTCAGGTGTCGCAGACTGACTTACCCCTCAGGTCCCTGTCAGCCTTTTCCATTTTACTTTAGGTTCATTCCTAGACACGTGCATATTATCTTTAGTTTGCTCTGAAGATCTAGTTTGCATTTGAAAACTATTACCCTTAACCAGGGATTGGTATAGACTTGGGGCAGAACCAGGGTTTGAGAACAGTTATGAGCATTTGTCACCTGAGATGGTCTTCGAAGTGGAGACCATGCATCTTGCTGCTTTAGGTGAGGCACACGGAAATGCGAGGGTAGAGATCTACGGGACTATCACAATTTCACTGTGGGTGTTGCCTTCCCAGCACACTGAGAGTCTACCTGGAATTGAAGTGCTTGTGTTCTTGTATGTATTTCTTTGTCTTAATTTCTCTAAGGCTACAGTACTTCCATCTTCAGCCTCATCTGTAAGACAAGGTGCTTTTATATCAGGAGGAGCTATAGTAACATAAATTACATGCTTGCTTTGATAGAGGAACATGTACGAGAATATGAGAAAGGTCTCATTAATTCTTTTGCACAGCCCTTTCTCTTAAATTTTGTTTTATTTAGAGTGCCATGCTGATGTTATTTTATTTTTTTTTGCTGATGTTATTTTATTGGGTAAAAATCTGGAAAACGTAAACTGATTCCTGATCTTGTTTTTTACTCTGCGCTTTTGATCCATGCAGTGTGCTGATTCTTCTGCTTATTTGGTTTAAACTTGAGTTTCTAGTGGATAGCAGATTCTGAATCTTTGTGACATAGGACATGAAAATGTACAAAAAGAGAAGAACTGATGTGTTTTATCCTTTCCCTTAATAACTTGAATGTCAAATCAAATGTCTAAGAAGGATTATAGGTGATGGAGTATTGTAGTCTCCGGGGATTATTTTGGGTTTCTCATAGCTTAGCTGATTGACCTAACCTTGAGTCACAGCACAGGGGACTGAGCATCCGTACACAGGTTCTAGCAGTCAGTAGGGAAAGTGTCAGCTCATAGACGGAGGACCCTGTGCTATTGCACTCCAGAGCCAGATAAGTTTGTAATACACCTGGGTGTTTTTAAAGCTTCTTAGGAAAATTCATTTGACATGCCAGTGGATGTAAAGCCAGGGAACTTTATTACGGTAGCAGAAGTCAGGGACAGTAAAGGTAGGAGAGTGTTCTGTGTGCCACAGACTAGATCTAATGCACCCTAGAAAGAGCTCGTGCTGTTCAGTTGCCTTTGTGCTCAAGGAGGTGAGAGTTTTTGGGAGAATGCGCATGTAATCTCATGGCTTGACCGTCTCAAAACAAGTACCCATGCAATTTTGAATAGTTTATTTTTGCTTAAAATGAATTTCTTAATCCCACACCTGCCACTTAGAATTTCTTGACTCTTATTTTGTATATCTTTTTATTTACTTATTTATTTTATTTCAGAAAATGTTTCATGTTACTTTAATGCATGTGTAAGCATGTGTGTAGGTGCACATGGCGCAGCTCACATGTGAGGGTCAGAGGAAAACTTGAAGGAGTTGGTTCTCTATAACCTGAATCAATAACTTTCCTAGTGATTTCAGTGCAGAGCCCACAGAGCTCTGTTCCTTTTGTGCCTTTTGACACGGTGTGTCTTTGTGAGTACAAATCTAGTGATAAAATTGAGGCGGGACATGCAGATGTTGGAGAAGAGCAGGCAGGAGAATGCTTGCCTTTTTTTAAAAAGTTTTTTGAAAATTAATTTTTATTTTATGTGAGTATGTCTTCATGTATGTCTGTCCACCATGTGTGCAGTGCCTTCAGAGACCAGAAAAGGGCTACAGATCCCCAGGAACTGGAGTTATAGACAGTTCTTAACCATCATGTGGGTGCTGGGAATTGAACCTGTGTCCTTTGGAAGAGTAATCAGTGCTTGTAACCACTGGGTCATTGTGATAGTCCTTTTAAAAATTTTTTAAATTTAATTAAAAAATTTTCGTATAATATGTTTTGGTTATATTCTTTACTTTTCCCATCCAACTTCATGTTCTTTCTTTCTCTTAAAAAGAGAAAAGAAAGCATACAAAAAAAAAAAAAATCACACACAAAGCCCCCTTTCCTCAAAGCAACAACCAAAATCCCCACAAGGAGCCTGTTTTGTGTTGACCACCTCCTCCTGAGCATGAGGCCTGCCCTGTGCTCTGTCACTCCACTGAAGAAAACTGGCTTTCCCCCTTCCAGCAGATATTCAGTTGCAAATAGCTTCTTGGTTAAGAGGTTGGACTGTGTGCTAACTTCCCTTTCTCCTGTGTGCTGGGGTGTACATTTATGTGCCGTGTGTGCATGACCTGGGAACTGACCGAGGTCCTCTGCGTTGATCATTTCTCCAGTCCCCAGTGTGTCCTTTCTGAAGACAACTCAGTTAACATAGTCCTTTGGTTTGCATAGTGGTCTATAACATTGGATAATTATATAGACCAACCTTATTTTATGTGTACTAACTGGGCAGACATACTGTCGATAACCTTTGTTTTGAAGAATAGGGAAAGTGTCTGCCAAACTCTCAGCTAGTTGAGACCTGTTTTCATATGTATGTAATTATGAAAAATCATGACAAGTAGTCCTTTTGGTAATATTTTAGAATTCATATAATTTGGGTTTTCTTTTTAGAATTACAGAATTAGATTCTCTTCATAAGGTAGTTTTTAAACCTAGAGATTGCCAAAATGTAGAACTTCAAGCTGAATTAATTAATCTTGAAGACTAAAATTAACTTGTGGAAGTCACCTATTTTAACAGTTTTTATGTAGTTTTAAAATATAAAATTCCTAGAGTCACACAGTCGACAACTATGCCTATAACTTGGAAAATACGACTTTAAATTAGTTGAAGTTTCCCGCATACAAGGTAATGTGTATGTATATCTGTGCATAAAAGGATGAAATTAGCCTTACTGAATCTCATCGCTAGCATTGTCTTAATTAAAAATATCATGAGATATTGTTCATGTTTTCTGAAGCTATTCTGAAATATATGACATGTTTGCATGAAGCTATTCTGAAGTATATGACATGTTTGCATTTATAATCTTCATAGTCTTTTCCTTTTTCTCCAAGTGCCCTTAAAACTCAATCCTTTTGGTTGAAGTCATGTGTCATGGATTAGTCTGAAGTCTAGGTCAGACTGACTCCTTCTAGGTCATTTGGGTGAGACTATGAACCCTGCAGGGTCAGGGTCACGCTGTTGGGTGTGATGGTCCCCCCCCCCCCACACACACACATAGAGGCAGAGAGGGGAGGAGAACAGCAGGTTGAGACCACCCTGGCTTACACTGAGTGCCAGGGCAGATAAGGTACACTGTGAGACTCTCAAAACAGTGAGAGTTAGGAATATGGCTAAGGGCTTGTAAAAAGTAGGGGCAGGCAAAGATTGTGTTTTCAGTGATCTTTTAGCAAAACTTGGTTACAGAGCACTAGGGTTTAGCTAATAGCTGCAACTATTGGCTTAGAGTTTCTGGTTTTGCTATACTTACCCTCCACAGGTGTGTGAGAACAGGGCAGCTGTACCCTGTTTTGGTACACCTCCTACTTCTTTACCTGCTGCTGGATGCTAATGCAACTTTCAAGACTTAAGCCTTTCTCTTGCTGTTGATCCTCTTTGGCTTTGTTCTCTTGCTTATCTCTGTTAAGTCCACGATTTCCAGGTCCCAGTTTTGAGCAAGAGAATCCTGTTCTCTATTGGAACTTAACCTTTCACATACTTCAGCTTCTCTGGGTAATCTAATGGTTAAGATGACTTTGTAACGTTAGGAAAAAGAACTATATCCAAACTTGCATGGGGTCCTCATTGCCTAAAGAAAGATGCTAATGACTAAATAGAATCGCATCTGCTAAGACATGTAAGCAGAGGAAGCTAATCTCTGACAGCTAACGTTTACTGCGTCTACTGAGTACCAATCACTTAGCTAAACGCTTTATGGGCTTATATGGTTTAATCCTCCCAACAGCTCCATGAGGAGCCTGAAGATAAGGGAGGCTAGAAGTCCCCGCAGCTCCCCCAGGCAGGCTAGTGGATATTTTGAGATATGTAAATCATTAAACACTTAGTAAATATGGATCAGATTTTTTTTTTTCTCACAGGTTGTCCTTACCTAGCACCAAAAAAGAAGTGACATTTAAAGTAACAGGGCTCATCAAAAAGGATACGCAAACACAGGTGTGAGATCAGAGATTCACATTAATGTTGGAAATTAAAGCATTAACTGTAATTTTGCTAAAATGCTTCCTTTTACCTAATAATTCTTGTCAGAATTAGAAGCTAAGTATATCAATATACCACAGGTACTTTCCCCAACCTTTGTTTCTATGTGTAACATCGTTGGGGAACCATACAACTTCGCTGTGTAGAATTTCATTTTGTGTGTGGATATGGGTGCGCGCGTGTGTGTGTAAGTCATAGATCAAAGTTGCGTGCCTTCATTTATTACTTTCCACGTTATTTTTGAAACAGGGTTTCTCACTGGTTCATCTAGCCTGGCGTACAGTCTGATGATAAGGAAATCTGTTTTAAATTATGGAAAAGAACAGAGGATGAGATTAGCTGGATAGAAGGGCAAGGGCATTGTTGGGGGATTTGAGGTGCATGACCAGATCTCTGTGCAGATAACCGCCATGGTGAGACTTGAGAATGCAAAGGAATGGAGAGCTGACGAGGCAGGTTATTTCAGAAGACGTTATTAGTGTCTAATAATGTAGGTAAGCAGGGTTTGTGGACTGAAGAACTGAGAGCTTGAGTCTTGGTGGGCGTGGCCTGAAGACTGGCACCAGATCTCGGTGCAGAAGATAAGGGTAGTGTGATGCTGTGTGATGCTGGTCATAGTGGGGATGTAAAAGTAGGAGTGTATTCTTAGGGCAAGATGTGTGTTTGCTTGTGAAAATATTGCTTATGAATGCCAGTAGGCCGGTGGAGATGACAGTGACAGTTCAGAATGCTAGGCTGAGATTAGGAGGTCAAGGCGAAAGCAGTGGAGCCAAAATCCCACACACCGCTGTGGAACTGTGGAGAGGAGGACAGCCGAGGGAGCAGCGTGAGCCACCTGGGCAATTAGTGCAGCAGACTTATGAGTCTGACCACGTTACCAAGCTTTTACTGAAATCTAGGATTATTGTAAAATTGAATGAAGTCATCTCCTTGGCAAGTGCATGGTCATATTAATTTTATTTATTAAGCACTTTTATTATGCATATAGAAACTGAAGTGATTCTGAGACTTCTAACTCTGCAATGGTATTATATGTCTAAAGTGCCAGGCATGGTGGGCTAGATTTTAATTGTAGCACCTGGCAGGCAGAGACCAGTAGATCCCTGGGTTCAAGGCTAGCCAGGTCTATGTAGTGAGTTTTACACCAGTCATGGGTACATAGTGAGGCTCTGTCTCAAACATAACAAAGCAAAAACTAAAATCAGACAAGAGATCTTAGGCAGTGACACCTTTTTTTTAAAAAAAAATTATTTATTTATTTATTTATTTATTTATTATGTATGCAATATTCTGTCTGTGTGTATGCCTGCAGGCCAGAAGAGAGTACCAGACCCCATTACAGATGGTTGTGAGCCACCATGTGGTTGCTGGGAATTGAACTCAGGACCTTTGAGTTCAAAGAGCAGGCAATACTCTTAACCTCTGAGCCATCTTTCCAGCCCGGCAGTGACACTTTTATTCATTCATTTAGGCTTTTGGGTTTCTATCAAGCACTAATTTGCTTGATAAATATGTATTTTAGTTTTGGGTATTTCTTACATAAAGCCTTCCTTTAAATATTCCAATTAGCATATAAAATGGGTTTCATTATGGCATTTTCTTACATATGTTATTGTATCTTGGTCATATTTAACCTCACTCCCAGAACCCTTCCCAGGCTCCCCTCCTTCCTTCTCACTAGACCTCATTACCCTCCCTTAGAGTCCCCTGTCTCCGCTTATGTCGTGTGTGTGTGTGTGTGGTTTAAATCTAGGTTGTGTGTGTTTGAGAAACATGCAGTATTTGTCTGTCTTCCATTTGACTACCTTCTGTCTTTTAAACCCTTGATACAGACTCAGTAGTTCCACCTTCAGTTTTTTTCTTATTATACATTCCTTCACTGTTTGGGACTTAGAGGAAAGTTTTGCTGAAATTAAATGTTCTTATTTGATGAGGCTGAGAGTAGGGGAAGTGAGAGGTGGTGACACTCAGATTGGATGTATTTCTGACAGGTTTTTTTCCCAAGAAGATGGACTTCAAGGAACCTACTTGTGTTTCTTTCTTAGTTGTCAGGAACTATTGTGCTCGAGAAGTGTCATTTGGGGGAGCCAGAGTACCGCAGTTACCAGTGGTCTGTCTAGTGTAGGAGAGAAAATAACGAGAGGAAGTTCATGCTCTGTAGCTGCATGTGTGTGTGCGTGTGTGTGTGTCCTTCTCCTTCCGTAGGAGATGGTTGGAAGGTTATTAAGCACTAGTGAATTAAATGGGACGGTCAGTGTACATGTACCTCGAAGTTGAACGTTTTACACTTGCAGTTCGGTTGTGCTGTTGCTGATGTCTTAAGAGAGCGCTGTTCTCAGGTGAGTAGGCTAAGTGTTCGTCAAATCACAGCCCTAGTGCTCTAGCCCAGCCTGCGGGTCCTTGTCTTAGTGAGGGTTGGCTTCAATACTCAGCAGCCAACAGACTGATACTTTCCAAGCGCCTACAGTAGAGTATTGTGAATTGTGTTACAAGTATTGGCACTTGAGTAAGTGCTTAAACTAGTTTGAAGTGTTCGGTTGATCAGTGAACACCAAAGCTTGGGCTTCTGAGTTCTTCCTCCTTCCCTCCCCCTCCCTTCTTTCTTCCCCCACCCTTGCCCTTCCTCCTCTCCTCTACCCCTGCCTTCTCCTTCTTTAAGAATGCCAGTTGATTTTATTGTGCTTGAAGTTGACTCTGGAGAGTTGATACAAAAACTGAATCTGTTTTCCTCTAGAGTTTTCTATTAATTTGCCCAGATGGACAGAACTAGCCTAAATTTTATAAAATGCTAGATTTCAAGAAGTAAACATTATATTTCTTTTTTTTTTACTGTACATGCTGTAAAATTAGATAATTAATACAGTTTAAAGGAGATAATTAATCAAAATTAAGAGGAATTCTAATTGATGAATTCTGTTTCACCTTTTTAAAACTAAGAAGGATTTGCCTAAATTATGTAAAATGCTAATTAAAGAGTTTAATTTGTTAATCATCTTAGTTTGATTAGAGGCAGA
>NC_022028.1:19105560-19106737 GCF_000317375.1 Microtus ochrogaster | reverse complement strand
CTCTCTCTCTCTCTCTCTCTTAAAAACCAAGCTTATTGGATTTCATTAGATTTTCTAGTCTGACCTTTGTAAGTACTGTGGGACTCTGGTTTTCCTATTATAAGGCAGAACAGCACAAAGAAGCAAAAGTCATTCTATACATGTTCATTGACAGTGTGCATAGAAGAGGAGGATGCACCATGCATGCATTCCAGCCTGTCTTTACTGGTGGCCAAGTCATCTCTTACAAAGCAGAAAACAGGTGAGGGTCAATGTGAGCAGTGTTAGTCAAGGAAGCAGGACTATGAGCCACACTCCAGGTTCCATAGTCTTGGGGTTGGATGCCACTGCTGTGCTGATCAGTTGTTTCTTCATCCTGATTTGTTTTGCTCATCTGTATGGTAGAGAATACAGAAACATTAACTTGTCAGTTCGAAGGCCATAAAACAGTTTACAAAGCTCTTAGACACGTGTCTGGTACACAAAGCATATAATAATCTATTATCCATCAACTATTATTTTTTATGGTTCTGACTTTTGCATAAAATTTGGGTAACGTGTGTGTGTGTGTGTGTGTGTGTGTGTGTGTTTGTATAGAACATTGGGTGGAATTCAGTGTGCACTTGAATCTTTTATATGTGCTACAGGTATGTGTATGATAAATTATAAGAACATCGGGAATATAAGCTAATAGAATTTGAAATCCTTCAATCTTCCAGTGACTGAGTATAGATTTTATTTTAACTCTCTCTTCTTTGCATGTAGTGAGGGGGTTAAGGATGTATGTGGATGAGTTCTAGACTAATAGCTGGACAGCTGGAGGACCTTGATCATGAGCACTTTTAACTAGGGGACTTTAAGGGTACAAAGGGGGGGCTCATTTAAGGTCAGCTAGGCTTTTATTCTTAGATTATAAAGCAGGTTCCAGTAGGGTAGGATGAGGGTGGCAGAGTGTTGCTGGTTCTTTTCTCCAGCAGCTTAGTAACCCATCCATCCAGCTGTCAGTTCTGTACCCAGGTGCCTGTCGAGTGTGTCCCTCTGTTCAGCTTCATCGCTGCTCTTGTAGTTTGGGCTAGTGTAATTAATTTCTCACCCAACCAATTATATACAATGAAGTGAGAGTGTGCATATCTGTTTAACCCCTTCACAGTCCAGTGTGTGTGTGTGTGTACACTTGTGGAGGCTAGAGCAGGGTGTT
>NC_022028.1:19095931-19105182 GCF_000317375.1 Microtus ochrogaster | reverse complement strand
TCCTGTTCTTATACAGGCTTCCAGCAGAAGGTGGCACTCAGATTAAAGGTGTGTCTGCTTACCTCAAGGTCTGGATTAAAGGCCTGTGTCTTCCTGTCATAAGAACCGGATCCCAAGTGTGGCCTCCATTTCTGCATTGTAGCTCCTTCCAGATATAGTCAGGCTGATAACCAAGAGTAGTCATCACAGAGCCTCTTGATGAACCTCTAGCTCCCTGGTGACAGCAAACCCAGGCATTCCTGTCTTCAACACCCATCTCCTAATAGTGTTGGTGTTATAGGTGCTTACAGGTCATAGGGCAATGGCTGGCTATTTTTATGTGGGTACCAGGATCTGATTGCAGGTCCTCAGGCTTGTACAGTGAGCACTCTTGCCTGCAGAATATATACACATTGGACCTGTAAGGTTAAAATAAAAAAGCCTGTCTACATTATGAGACAGAGCACTTCCAAAGGTGCTGTTGAGGTTTCTTTGTGTTGGCCATTTCTACAGCCCACGCATCTGACTTCTTCATCACTTTCTTTCAATTCTGTGCACTCCATAGTGACTGCTTTTAGTTTTGGAAATGTTTTGCTCCTTTGATCTTAAATATTCTTCCCTCTGTTTCACCTAATTCTGACTCATTACTCATGCCTTAATTTGCATAGGTTTTCTTTCAGGACACTTGTCTAAGATTGTCTTAGAAATCCGTCTTTGTGCTTTTGAGTATTCTGTATTGCTCTGTCACAACTTTCCTGCCAGTGACATCTGTGTCTTCTGAGAGCATGAACCTTGTGTCTTACCTGTTATCAAACACAGTGTCCAACCTATAGGAAGTACGTAATATGTGCCCATTTACCGTAACGGGGATGGAGATGAGTTCCAAACATGTTTGTATTGTGCTGATTAAACCTTGCTTATTACAGTCTGGGCCTTTCTGGTGGTCTCTCTCTGGGGGTCGTAATCTGGGCACAACAGTTCTTTCTTATGCAGGTTCCCCAGTTGTCAGTCCAGAGTCAGCGATCTCCCACTAGGTCAGGTCAGCTGATTCTGTGGATTTCCCCATCATGGTCTTGAACCCTTAGTTCATATTATTGCTCCTCCATTGCTTTGTTTGTTCTCTGGGAGCTCGGCCCAGTGGTTAGCTGTGGATCTCTGCATCTGTAAAGAAATGTGGTACATTTACACAATGGAGTATTACTCAGTAATAGAAAACAATGACATCTTTAAATTTGCAAGCAAATGGATGGAACTAGACAAAACCATCCTGAGTGATGTAACCCAGACCCAGAAAGACAAATATAGTATGTACTCACTCATACGTGGATACCAGACATAAAGCAAATGATAACCAACCTACAGTCCACAGCCCCAGAGAAGCTAGCACCCTCTTCCAGAAACTCTTAGATGTCTTAAATTGACAAGAGCTATTGGATAGGGCTAGCTGGCTGTTTGGTGGCTGTCAGGTCCTTCCTCTAGCTGGCTGCTCTGACTGGAGAATTGTTCTGTGTTCTCCTTGACTGTTATCCTTGCTGTTTTGAACATGGAACAGTGACTCCGAGAAGTTTCCGTCTCACTGCAAGGTTCGTTGCAACCGAGCCAGTGCTGAACATCCTAAGTCCTGAGCCAGGAAGCCTTGCCTTGGGTTATGTCTGTTTCAGACATGTCACACCAGCTTTAGAAGACTCTGCTCTGTGCAGGCCAAGCCTCAGTGAGTCTAGGCGACCCAACTCATTCACGCTCCCTCAGGAAAGGACAGCCTTCCATGACTCTGAACACATCCTGTCATTGATGCCGTCCAGGGCTTGTGATTGGTGGGGCCAGAGTGTTTCATGTGTGGCTGTGGATGTGAGCATGAGCTTGCTACATGGTTCTTTTCTGTTTATATTAGCAGACTGTTTTGTATAAGTCTTGCTAAATGAGGTAGGAGATTCACAGTTATGTTGCATGTTATAGAAAATTTACATTAACATGTATATATAGTCTGGGAGACAATATTTTTAAGAAACAACAGGGGAAAATAATTTTGTTCTAGAATGGTTCATCTAGTCTGTGAGTTAAGGAAAGAGAAAAGAAGGTGTTTGTGTGTGCTGGGTTAATCTGGAGTGTAGCATCTCGCTAGCAGAAAGGAGGTAGAATTCTGACAGATGGTGTGTTATCCGTCACCTTCAAGTGCTTGAGGTATTAAAGTGTCGAATTGGGTCAGCAGATAGGACACCATTGTCAGGACAGTAAGACTGGTTCCTAATGTTTTCAGTGTCAGTGTGCACATTTGGACATCTCCAGTATACACTGTCTCCCCTTTGCCCAGGTACAAGACAGAGCTTCTGTTCTATCCATGGGAATTTGAGTACAGTGGAAATTCACATTTAGTAATTCCCAACTTACTAAAATAAATTGACAGAAACTTGATTTATTATAGTTGGTAAGAGAAAGCATTAACAGACTCATTTATTTTTCCTGGCCTTATTTTCTGTGATCTTTTTATTTCATTTTCTATTTTCTTGAATCAATATGGCCGCAGCAGAAATCTCAGTTGATAACACTTTCCATATTTCCTCCTCTGTTAGTGAAGTGGTACTCGTTAGTGTCCTGATAACTGGTGGGCTTGATGACTTCAAATATCATCATGCTTTTCATTAATCAGAATCTTGCTGTCTCTTGTCCAAGAAACTTGAAAATGACCAGCCTGCTCTATAGTTTAAAGACATAGAATGAAGTACAGTCCAACAGTTGTGTACTGGGCGCAATTGTAAAGATGGGGAAAGAAAATTACTTTCTCTTTCTCTCTCTCTCTCTTTTTGGAAAACATTTGCCAGTTGGAGCCTCAAAGAAGATTGAGTTTGGAAGGTTTTTAATTGTGCACCAAAAGGTTATTGCAGAAGATAGCATAAGGGAGCATCATAAAGAGGAAAATGAGACACTCAGTAACAGAAAATGGTGCAGAGAAACAGGCATCCTGCCAGTTGACTGAGATCTTGGAAGAGTTGGGAATTAAAGAAACAGTTACAGTTTTCAAAGACCTAATTTTATTAGTAAACGTGTGAGAATCAACTTCAAGTGACTTGTAAGGCATGCTGCCTTTCACTTGAGTTTTCTCTTAAAATATTTATTACACATTTAATGATATAAGATCAGAGAATTTGTTAATGAATAGTTTATATTAAACTATTGGGTTAAAAATGTGGTAAAATGAATTACGATATTGCAGTTTAGTCTCTCAGCTCTTGACATGTGGTTAAATAAACATTCCCAAACAGGATAAAATGTGGGTGTGAGTGTGCAGGCAGGAGATCCAGTAACAGATGTAAATGGGCGCTCGAGCATGGGCTAACTGGTTCAGAACACTTGTTGCTCTTCCAGAAGACCCAGGTTTGATTCTCAGCACCCAAAACCATTTGTCATCCCAGTCCCAGGGATCATGACTTCCTCCTGTGGCCTGTGTGGGCACATACAAAACTACAGGCAAAACACTATATACATCAAAGACTATAATAAATAAACATTAAAAACAGAATGTAAGTGGTCCCTTTCATCTACTGAGGAGCCAGGACAGTTATGCAAATAACACATTAGTAACTCAAAAGCATGCGCTTTCCATCAAGGGAACTTATAGGGAAATGCCCACTGTTCTTTACACAAATGCCCTGGTGGCCTTAAGCTGTGGAGTCCGTCCGTCCGTCCATCCATCCATCCATCCATCCATCCATCCATCCATCCATCCATCTATCTATCTATCTATCTATCTATCGTGTCTGTGAGTATTTTGCCTGCATGTCTGTCTGCATCACCTGAGTGCCTGGTGCATGAGGAAGCTAGAAGCGGACTTGTGGAACTGGAGTTACAGAGTGTGTTACCATGTGGGTGCTGGGAATTGAACCCTGGTCCTGTGGAAGAACAGTCATTCCTCTGAATGACTGAGCCACCTCTCCAGCTTTCTGCTCTTTGTAAACTCTCCTGAAGCTCCTTAGAAAATTAGGTTGATTCACTTCTGCTTGATTTAAGCATTCTCAGTGTGAATAGGATTCTTTTTTAAAATTATCCTGCTTAGGTCTCACTAGGCTTCCTAAGTATATAGATGATGCCTTAGAGCTCGGAAAATTCACTGCCATCCTTACGTTAAACTTCCTTTTCTTTTGACTGGGGTTCCAGTGAGATGCTTTATAGACTGTCTTAGTTTATATCTCACTCTCAGTCTTCCATTTTCTTCTTTCTTCTTGCTAGCAGTGGTTATCTGCTGAGTTACAGATGGCATCTTGTGAGCCGTGATCTTCCAGTGTGATACTTCACTAGTCTGATTAGTTTGCCCTATGCTCAGTGAGATTTTAATTTTGAATATTGTGATTCATAGGAGTTTTTTTTTTTTTTGAGGGGGGTGCTGGAGATTAGACCTAAGATCTCTGCACATACTAGGTACACACTCTACTATTGAGCTATACCTTGCGACTTTTTGGGCTACTTTTTAAATTTATTTTTCTTTTTTTATTTATTATCCAAAATGTGTTTGTTGGGATTGTTTTTCACACACTCTGAATCGGGTGCTTTTGGTGCTCATGCTGGTTAGTTTTGGCCAATTTGACATCTATCCAGATATACCTGTGTCTGGCAAGAGGAACCTCCATCAGGTTGCCTGTAGGCATGACTGTGGGAGATTGATGATTGGTAGGAGTGGGGCCACCCCTGGGCAGATGGCTCTGAGCTATATAAAAGGCAAGCTGAACAAGTCCTGGAAAAGCAAGGCAGAAAGCAACATCCTTCATGGTTCCTGTTTCTGTCTTTTCCGGCCTTGGGCTCCTGCTCTGGCGTCCCTTGATAATGGGCTGCAAGACGTAAGCCAAATAAACCTTTTTCTCCCCAAGTTGCTTTCAGTCAGAATGTTTTAGCAGAGCAACAGAAGGCAAACTAAAAAGCTTCTAGGCTCAAGAGATTGCTTTCAGCTCACTTGATTTCTGGGACCCTGGACATTGCTCGCCTCTCTCCCCTCGCCGCTTGTTCTCAGTTGGGCTCTCCTGTTTCCTGTGTGCCTGCTGTCATCATGGACTGTTGGGTCCTGACTTCCTCCGAGGAAGGGGTGAAAAGGCGCGATGCAACGACCAGAGACCCAGGAGTCAAGTAGAAGGTTTACAGCAGACTCATTTAACAACAGGAAAAACTAGAACCCTCCCAGTACCCAGCCTGGGTGGCAGTTGATGGGCAGCATCTCATGCTCCTCTCTCATTGGCTAGACACCATCAGGACTTCTGACAGCACCTGCTGCTAGGTACTCAGGAAACACCACTTGGTTTCTCCTTATTGGCTAGGCACAGACAGGACCTTTGACAGCTCCAGGCAGACTCCATCCAGGTTGGCTCCTTTTGGCCTGGTAGGCCCTAACTTCCTGCAATCATGCAGTGTGCTTACTTTCTTACTTTTACCTTTTTGTGAATTTTCAGGGTGAATCTTATCTCCTCTGAGGCAAGTTTTGGCTTCTGAGAATTTTTCCAGCCAGAGACTCATTTACAGTCATCTTCAGGCTCAGGACTGGTCTGCTCATACTGTATAAATGGGGTGGCCATGGTTTCTCTAGGTCTAGCCCTTTGTTTTTCCTGTTTTTCTAGAACTTTCGTTTTTCCTAATTGTCTCAGTGTCAAGGCAGCATGTTCTTTCCTCCTGGGATTGGTGATCTGTTGTAGTTTGTTCTTCCCCCAAGGGTCCTTTGGGGTCTCATTTTAATTGTGGAAAGGGTCCCCTTTGTTTAGCAGGCCCTAGTCCTCATCTGTTGTCAACCTAGTGAGGCTGGGGACTCTGAAAAGAAGGGAGATGACCCTGTCTGTTGTCTTTAAGGGGAGTGTGGTTTTGTTTCTTTTGAAGTTAGGGTTGTTTGGCCTGGCACTCTAAAGTTTGTAGTTTCAAGATGCTCTTAAACCAGCACACTTTGTAATGGCTTGTCTAGGATTTTTGCTGTTGCAGTGGATACTGTGCTGAGTAACTCAAGATTAGGGCACTGCTTAATGGCCCGCTGGTCATTGTGCTGACCGGGTGGCGCCCTGGCGCTGGTCTCACCAACACCAAGCGTGTAGTGCCTGTGACTTGATGGCCCTCTGGAGCCCCTCTTCTAGCCCTTCTTCCACCCTCTCCCCCATCCCATCTATTAGGAGCAACAATTGTAGTGCTCACTCTGGGCCAGAGTGTTACTGCCTCTGAAACATGGCCCAGCTGTCTATCATATGGTCCTAGTGGAGCCAGGAGTGAAGGAGGAACGAAGATTTGTAAACCCTCTGACTATCACAAAAGCTCAGCAGCATCTCTGTGTACTTTGCTCCTGTAGAAAGTTGCCCAGAGAACTCCCAACGCTGTCCTGGAGTCAGAAGACAGCCAGAGTAGTGGCTTAAGGCATGGGGCCCAGGTTCCAGTGTAGATAACTTTGGCCCTGGCCCTAATTTGCTTCCCAACAGCTTTAGGCTCCCCCACTCCTCCTTGTGTACTTCCCAGCTGCCACTGTGGGCACTCGCTCCAGTCTCCACCTTCCATCCTACTGTGTAGCATCTCTAGGTCTGTCGCTACAGCGCCCACCTGAGTGCCAGCAGCAGCTGAAGCTTAAAAAAAGATTTGAAACAAATGAAAGCGAATACCCTTTCAAATTGATATAAGTTAATAGGACAGTTATATTGCTTTAGTTGTTTAGCTGCTCATGTGTCTATTAGGCGTGGATGGGTGTTTCAGAGACAGAAATGTGTGTAAAGTCACAGAGGTGAAAGGCATGGCGTGCCACGGGAAGTGCAGCTAAGTTGGTTAACGTGTGAAGGAATACTTTTACTTAAGGATGTTGCTGTTTCATGACATTGGCCCGGTCAAGGCTTCATAATAGTTAGCTTCCTTTGTGTGCATCTTTCTTAATTACTCCTTCTCTGTCTCCATTCCTACCACGTCTTCTCATTCTAGGTTATTTTACTCTGATTTGTTGTGCTCCTGGCCATCCCGATGTGCTCCTGGGGTAAAGACAATTTTATACTGAAGTTCTCACTGAGTCCGCTGCTGTTGCCTTTGTGCCTCCAACACAGTCAAGCTGTTTTTGATGAATACAAAACCAAACCTAGACAAACCACAAACTAAAACCATCTAGTGAAAATCTTGGTTCTGTTAGGAAGGCAGCATGCAGAGGTGGCAGCTGGGGAGGGGAGGGTTGGAGGGGTGTGGGGTGGGAGGATGGGGAGTGTGGGGGGGATCCACCTTTAGGGGAAGAGCTACAAGCAATTCACATCTGCTGATAGAGGGAGAGTTAAGTCTTCCCAAGGGATGACCCTGCTGATTGATTATCCAAGACCAGGTGGCCAGCCCTAGAAATATACATGCAGGCAACACCAGATAGACCTAGCAGGTTGAATTTATGTGCTTATTCATATATATGCATATGTAACAACAATGATTAAAGAAGGAGTTAAATTTGAGAGGGAGGTTGGGGGGGGTACATGGGAGGGCTAGGAGGAAGGAGAGGGAGCAAATGATGTAATTATATTTTAATTAAAACAAAAACCTGTATACTTTGTCTCTATTGTTCTTTTTTAATGGTTCTACTCTATCAATTTTTACTTAGAATCTCTGCTAGCAGAAAGCAGAAAGGCAAAACTTAATCTTATTTTGCTCTTTCAGAGGGCGAGTATATTTTATGATTGCTGTAGGTAATCTCTTTAAGGAGAACTTGAGCAGATGAAACGTGCTCATATTTCCCGGGAGAGAACAGCAGAAAAGACGACCTGCGGGGTTATTTTGGAAATTTGAAATAATCAAGTCAAGTACTTTATACTAGCCAGTACAGTTTTAGCTAGTCAGTTTGCATTTTTAGTGAGAATTTTCTGTCGTAAGTTTTCATTGTAACTAAATAGATAACTAAATAGCCTAGGGTATGAATGACAGTGGGTGAACTTAAATATTTTATTAGCTTATTTTATTTTCTGTGTTCAGCAGTTTTGTCTGCATTATGTTTCATACCATATGTATATCTAGAGCCTGAAGAGGTCAGAAGGGATCATTGGATCCACTGCAACTGGAATAATGGATGATTGTGAGCCATAATGTGCGTGCTGGGAACCAGACCTGGGTCCTCTGCAAGAGCAGCATCTTCAGCTCCTGAGTGAATGTTTAATTCACTGAAGAAAATGTGATGTTTATTCATAACAGGAATGACATGGAACTTTAGATAAAATGTATTTGATTACTTTGAAAGGGTGCATTACCTATCTTTTCTCGTGTATTAGGGAGTGAGCTTAGTGCCTGTGGGTGCTGGCAAGAGCTGGCACAGAACTGAATCTTCATACTGTGTTCCTAATCCTATGAGTTCCAGTATAGGAAGATTAGGCAGCTTTCTTCTTTCTGGAGTATAGGTTTTGGTAAAGGAAGTCTTCTTCCATTCTTCAATTACTTAATGTGTTATTTTTTAAAGTTCTTGAGTTCATTTTTGGTTGTCTGTTTGGACAAGTCAAGTCTTTTGTAACCATGGTCTTGTTTCTTGAGGCCTCTGAACACTGCTGTGCGCTTCCCTGGCATTTTCTTTCTAAGCAGTTAAGAACTGTTCTGTTTGCTTCTTATATGTTTAGAAGCTAGCATTTTGTCAGGGCAAGAGCCTTCCTGTGTGTTCAGTGATAGTGACACCAGTTTCTTTGTTGCTGTCTCAAGCCACTATAAAAGAGCAGATTGGTGCACCTGTTCCTAACTTCAGTATGGCAAATTATTTTGGTGTAAAACAGCACAGCTAAGCAGTTGTTATTGTTAATGATGGCGACATCAGCATGCATATTAAATTTCAAATAAGTATAGGCGAAAGGAGGATTTAAAGTGGCTATTCACTCTTGGTCAAGGTCGACTTACCAGATATCAGTTCCCTCCTGTATAGCAGGCCTAAGTCCAGTCAGAAGCTGTTGGTTACCTTTTTAACAGTTACGCCACAGTTGCACCACAGGCCTGTATTGCCAGTCTGATTTTTATTGTGGCTCCGGAAATTTGTAGCAAATGGATGGAACTGAAACAAATTATACAGTGAGGTAACACAGATACACAAAGACATTTTTTGATTTGTGAGTTTGAATTTGGGTATTTGTAGAAACCTGGAAAGTAGAAAGGGGCCCTTATGGGGAACAGGAGGAAAGAGACTTAGGGAAATGGGTTAGTAAGACACAGTGATGTGAAAAGGAAAAGGGAAATGACGGGGAGAGGACTAGAGCCAGGGCAACAGGCTGGGGTGAAGGGGGTGAGAATTCACACTAAGGGTGTCTCCTTCCTTCCTTCCTTCCTTCCTT
>NC_022028.1:19061418-19095818 GCF_000317375.1 Microtus ochrogaster | reverse complement strand
TTTTTTTTTTCTTTTTCGGAGACTGGGTTTCTTTATAGTCTTTGGAGCCTGTCTTGGAACTAGCTCTTGTAGACTAGGCTGGCCTCAAACTCATAGAGATCCGCCTACCTCTGCCTCCTGAGTGCTAGGATTAAAAACATGCGCCACCACTGCCCTGCTGATTTCTTTTTTTAATGGCTGCATAAAATTGCATTAAAATTTCACATTCCATTTGTCCGTTCATCTGAACATCTGGCTGTTCCTATTTCTATTACGATGAGAGCAGTGATGGCCATGGGTGGACGTGTGCCTCTGTGGTACGATGTAGGTGTATGCTCAGGAGCAGCACGGCTGGATCACATGGTAGTTTTATTTCTCACTTCTTGAGGCACCTCCATGGTTTGTATTCCTGCTAGTAGTGAGTTAGGTCCCCCACATCCTTGTCACCATTTGTCATCATTTGTTTTCTTAATCTTACCACTGGAGACGCTGACAGAATAGTTGAGTGAGGCCAGCCTGAGACACACAAGAAGACACGAGCAAACAGACAAATACATTTAAAGACTGGTGTTTGTTGCTTACTCATGAATGCTGGTTGCTTGTGCCTTACTGTTTGAGGTGTGTGCTACCACTGCTTCTGCTTCTGCAGAGGAGTGGTGATGATTTCACATGACGTAAACATTTCTCTCAGTACTCATATGGGTTCCACTTTTATCTTCATTTCTGTACCTTTTTTTTTTTAAATCGGGAGAGATTTGTTTCGTCCTTTTAAAAGATTTTTTTAAAAAATTATGCGTATAGGTGTTTTGCCTGCGTGTATGTCTGTGCACCACATTTGTGCCTGCGAGGCCAGAATAGGATGTCAGATCCTCTGGAACTGGAGTTACAGAAGATTGTGAGCCACCATGAGGGTCCTAGGAAATGAATCCAGGTCCTCTGGAAGATCCGTCAGTGCTCTTTACTGCAGAGCCATCTCTCCAGCCCCATCTTCTTTTTGTATAGCAGTTTAGAATTTTTATCTACCTAGAGTTGTCAGTCTTTTGATGAGGATATAATCAACACAAGATAGAAAAATGTTAGTGCCTTGAGAAGTAATATTTTAAGTTTAAAGTATTGTATGCAACTAAAAATCTGAGAAATAAGCTAAACCATTATTAACTTTAATAGATACTTTAATAAATAGCAGGGTATAACTCTTGATTTGGTTGGTTAATGCTCACATTTAGTCTTTAGTAACTTGATTTTTATTTTAAAATTAGGATCTCAGGTTGTAGCTCAGGTTGGCCATGAACTCATGTCCTGGTTCTCAGCCTCCCCATTTCTGAAATGGCAGGTTTTATGTCTTGGCTTTAACCTGAACATTTTTTTTTTATGGTTCTTTCCCTCTGATCATTGTACTTTCCTTCTCTGTTCTTATTTATTTTTAAAGACTATTTTATGTAGCCCATGCTCATCTTAAACTCATTAAGATAAGAGTGACCTTAAATTTCTGGTCCTCGTGCCTCCACCCCTGTGTGCTGGCATATAAGCATGTCTCCATGCCTGGGCTTATGAACTGCTAGGGACTGAATATAGCTCATAAAGAAGCACCCCACCAACTGAGCTCCATCTATAGGCCCTTCGTTACTGCTCTTTTTATCTATCTCTTTAGATATTGGCAGGAAAAAACCTTAAAAAATATTAAATTTTCTTCCACATATTGCCTTCCCTAGGGTTAATAATGATTCAGCAATCATTGGAAATGACAAGATAATTAGTATATTAACTTGTTTTTATAAAAGTGTGGAATGTTCTCTACAGTAGGAAATGCTTTATTGGAACTGAGGAATATAAGTTCAAAAGGCTCATAAAATGTGTTTCCTCTTAGATAAGTGATGAAGAGAAGACTCTTCGAGAACAGGATATCAGTGCATCCTCGCCAAGCCTAACTGGGGTTAAGTGGGAATCGGAGTCAGTTTATAAGGTATGTAAACATTTATAAAGCGTCATGCTTAGCTTTATCTGTATTTAAAAAAATATTTATTTATTATATATACAGTGTTCTTCCTGAATGCCAGAAGAGGGTACTAGATCTCATTATAGATGGTTGTAAGCTACCAGGTGGTTGCTGGGAATTCAATTCAGAACCTCTGGAAGAGCAGCAAGTGCTTTAACCTCTGAGCCATCTCTCCAGCCCCCTTTCCCTGCATTTTTAACTTACACATTTGGGTAGCCCCTCCCACTTCATTGTGTGAATAGATCATACTCAGGAGACACTCAGTGCTGGGCTACCCTCCACGCAGACATCCTCCTGTTGAAGGAAAACCTTAGGGGCTTCGCTTGGGCTCCTGCATGTGCTCTGGGGCTGCCCCCTCTTTTCTATTTGGCTCTAATACTCTTTAATTGGTGCTTTGCTAGAAACTCCTGCAGTTTGACACAAGCTAGAGTCATCAGAGAGGAAGGAACCTCAATTGAGAAAACAAAATGCCGCCCTGAGCTCCAGCTGTAAGGCATTTTCTTAGTAATGAATCGGGGAGGGTCTAGCCCATTGAGAACGGTGCTATGCCTGGGCTGATGGTCCTGGGTTCTACAAGAAAGCAGGGTGAGTAAGTCATGGGAAACAAGTCAGCAAGCTGCACTCCTCCATGGCCGCTGCATCAGCTCCTGCTTTTAGGTTCCTGCCCTGCTTGAGTTTCTGTCCTGACTTCCTTCAGTGATGAACAGCAGTATGGAAGTGCAAGCCGAAGAAACCCTATGCTCCCCACCTTGCTCTTTGGTCGTGGTGTTGTCTCAGGAGTAGAAACCCTGACTAAGACAGCTCCCTCGGCAGGTCTTGGGCTCTTCCACACACTTAGGCTTATGAGTTTGTGTGGTCCCGTTGCATCTCAGCTCTGTACTGTGAGCTTATCGCTTTCCTATGGGAGCCTTCCTGAACCTAGTCCAGCATCTTTGCTGGGTCATCTACATTTCTTCTGTCCTCTCAGCATAGAGACCTTCTTTATGTGAGCCGGCCAGATAACTTGGGAATAAGTAGTTGTGAAGGGGAAGAAGGAAATCTGAAAGTAACTGAAAACTTGGTGACTGCCATCTCATAGTTGACCATGGAAATGATGGACAGTCACAGTAAACTTGGAAGTACACCTTTCTTACTTACCCACTTACTTAATTTTATACACAGGTCCCTCCTTCCCCTTTTATTCAGTTTTTGTTTTTTATTTTTGGTTTTGAGGCAGTGTCTCAGCAAGTTGACCAAGCTGGCCTTACCAAAGCAGGACTTGAATTTGTGATCATCCTCGCTCAGTCTCCTGAATTGCTTGGATTAAAGATTGAATGCACGACGAAGTCTTGCCTCCACATTAGCTGTCTGTACCTTTTTCTTTTTCTTCACACCAAGCCATCCTCCAGCCTCCTCCCAAGCATAGTGTATGAGGATTGGGTCCTTGATTTACAGCACACATAGCCATTGCTGGACCATCACAGCATCTGCTGCTTCTGCCTGGCCATTTTAGTTTGCACTGTGCTTACCACAGTAAGCTAGAGGTCTAAAATGTTACAGAAAAAAACACAGCGGGATTATTTAGCTTTTGTCTTCCTTCCTTTCCCCAGGTTTACAGATTTGGGTCCAGAGTAATTTATTTCACTCACTAAATCATAAGCCAGTAGTAGACTAGAATAGATTCTAGGCTTGGACTAGAGCTTGCTTCCAAATGCCATCCTCTGCTCTTGCCTACATTGCACTAACCCTTCTTCCCTATGCCTCTGCTGTGTCTCGTGTACCACCTGTTGCAAACCATAGCACACATGATGCCCTGTGGAGCTGTTTGATATTCCACAAGTCATTTTTCCTGTTCTTAAATAAATTACGAACTCTTTGGGGACAAGAACTATATTGTAGTCATGGAAAGCAGGACATTTTTCGCAAGCTTTCTAGTTAAAAGGCATGTGATCACAGACTAGAGACGTACGTGCCCTACCAGAGGATGCAGGTTCGGTTCCCAGAACTCATATTGGATAACTCACAGTTGCCAATAAGTCCAGCTTCTGGGGACCCAACACCCTGTCTAGACTCTGGACAATGTACTAACATGTGCGCATATCCATATACAAACACAACATATACACATAATTTAATAAAATGAAATAAAAAGCATTTAAATGACACATGATCTGTTGTTCAGAGTGTGAGGTGTCATCATATAGACCAAACTGCAGCCAGGCAGATTTCAGTGTTGCCCAAGACTAGAAACATTTTCATTGCTTCATTTTCAAAAGAATAAAAAAAGTATTTTCTAGGATGATGATTTTCACAGTCATCTAAGATCATGTGATGCTTATCTCTTAAATGGTGGGGTAATTCATAGGACTTAATCTTCATTTTATTTTAAAATAAATACTTAAATTCTTAGGGCAGATATTTAACAGCAAAACTGAAGGGTCATTATTTCAACTTCTTGGTGTTGAGAGAAACTCTTGACATATATTTCTTCATTGAAGGAACAGAAGCTTAGATGAACAGATTGGGAAGTAGCTTCAATTACAACTGATTTTTAGTACTGGATATTTTTTAAAGATAAAAATTAGAAGAGTATTATTTGACAACAAATTCTGAACCTGTCATGAGGTGACTATAACATGTCTAAAGACTTCGATGTAGAAGTTTAAAATTTTGTGGTTTATATTTCAGAAATTTGTAGGTTATAACTAAAAGGAAACATTCTTTTTTGACTCTTTTTAAATTATTGTTACTGTCTTTTGAAACATGTACTCTAAAACATTTTTTGTTTACGCCATTAATTCTTCTTAAATGTTAACTCTTTGGTTTTAAGGAATACATTTTTTATTCTCTTTTCTTTTTGGAGCTTCTGGAACTAATGGGTTTTATTTGACTTAACGTTTGAAGTCTCAGGACTTGGTAACAATAGAAACTGATGTGTTTCCCTGTTTCCCTCTGAACCCAGATCCCCTTTGCTGATGCTCTGGACCTGTTCAGAGGAAGGAAGGTCTATTTGGAAGATGGATTTGCTTATGTGCCGCTTAAAGACATCGTGGCCATCATCCTGAACGAGTTCAGAGCCACACTGTCGAAGGCTCTGGCAGTAAGTGTCCTCTTTTCTGTCTTTATTTGACATCATTATAAATCCCTGGTGACTGTGTTTTGTGCTCTTTTACAGAGTAAGTTAATTTAATTTTCATAGTAACATTTTGATTGCCTGTGGTATTGTGTTGTTAATTGTGGAATCCTAGGGTTCTAAAGTGTTAGTTGCCACACATGGTTTTCTTATTGCTTCTTCTGCTAGCACTAATGGGTGACTGACTACTAATTATGGCAGCGGTCTCTGTAGGTTATCCATCAAATCATTTCTGCTTGGAGATGGACTTTATATGTGGTCCTTAAAAGCAATGTGGCCGTTGGTGGAAATAACTCCTAGATTTCTGTTGTGAATTGCTATAGTTCTGTTAGTAGAGGGCATTGTAGAAACAAATTTTGGTTTTCTTATTTTGTGGTGTTGGAAGTTGGAACCTAGGGCCTCGGCTTGCTAGGGAGTCATCTACTGCTGACCTCTGTGCCATCAGTCCTAGGAGAAAGTGTTTATATTTAGGTACTAAAAACAGTGATAGGCTACTGCTGAATAAAAAGCCCAGAATTACGTGACATTCGAAGAGCTATGTTGAGTAAATGACAGCATATTTAGTTTGTTGAAATCTTACTTCAGACTGATGACACTTGACTTTTAATCTAGGTCAGTTTCTTTTATGCTTTTTTGCTCTTAATGTGGAAGAGGACTTCAGGATCGAAGGGCGATCATGAAGCTGTATTGACAGTTGTGTAAGATGTGGTCAACTTTCCTTTTGAGATAAAATTGTAGTGTTTCTGATACAAATAATTCTTATTATTGACTCTCTAGGGTCACTTAAGCATGCATCATTCAGTTATTTGGGAAGGCTAAAATGTCTACTATTTTTATTTGGTGAGGCAGCTTATGGAAACACCTAACTGGTTTTCCATGAAAATCTGTATGTGTGGGTGTGTGGTGTTAATGATGGAACCAAGGGCCTTGTGTGTGTGCTAACACATCGTCTACTCCTGAATTATACTCTCAGGTCTGAGTAGGTATTTAGCTGTTAATGTTCTTACTTCATCTAATTCCATGCTATATTATAAATATTTATTATGGTTAATGCTCTTAAGTTGTTTCCCTATGATTTACTCTGCCCCACAATGTGCTTATGAATAAGAATAGTGACTCCACCACTATGGACCTATTTGTTTATTGGTTGGCATTCTCTTTGTTCTGTGGTTCTTGTTTTAACCAGTTCTCTGTTTTGGAAAGCATTTCTTTGTGTGAAATAGCTACATTCTTTTCAGGACAGTAAACAGCAGTGAATGCCGTCCACTAATGCTCCTGTTCTCCATAGTCACAGAGCCATCACTGTGCGTTTATTTTGCTTATAATTCCATATAACAGTCTACCTTTAAGGATATTAGGTCAGGAACTCCAGGAAGGAACCTGCACTCAGAAACTGAAACAAACCATGGGGAATGTTACTTGCTGAGCTAGCCTTCCTATAGCACCCAGGACCACCTGTCTAGGGGTAGCACCACTCTTAGTGAACTGAGCCATCCACATCAATCATTTGTCAACAAAATGCACCACAGACGTGTTCACAGGCCAGCCTGGTGGGGCATTTTCTTAATCGAGATTCCATTTTCTAAAGTGATTCTATTTTGTGTCAAACTGACATACAACTAGCTAGCACAGTAAAATAAATTTATAGGGGATAGCACTCTTTTCTATAATAACATTTAATGTTAAGTGGCTTCAACCCACTGTAGAAAGATGCAAACTCAGAGCTGGATGACAAAACAAGGCCTGACTATGTGCTGACTCCAAGAAAAGCAGGTAACCAGGAAAGGCACCCAGATACTAATAGCAAAGGAGGGAAATAAGCTACTTAGCAAACATAAATGTAAATAGGGTGCCATATCTAGTCTTACATAGACAAAGTAAGCCTCAAACCATAACTAATTAGAAGAAATAAAAGGGATAATGCATATTAAAAGAATCAAGAAAATAGAACAATTGCAAACATTTATACCTAAATTATTGGAGTCCCTAATTTTATAAAACAAACACAAAAAAATACAAAAGACCACATAGGTCCTGACACAATAATAATGGGATCTTGAATACTCCACTCTCAAGTTTAGATAGGTCTTCCAAATTAAAAATAAAGAAATTTCAGAGCTAAAATATACTATGAATGAATTGGACTTAACAGAGTAGTCCACCCAACAGATGAGGAATATACATTATAGATAGAATAGGATACAAGGGTAGATTCTTGATTCTACTCTGAAAAGAAAAAGGGAGGATATAGATATCATAAGAAAAAAGGTAGATTATTGAATTCTTTTTCCTATATTCTTACTCCAAAGATTGGGCACCAAATATAGCATGATTAATAAAAACCTAGAGACAGATATTGGGATTCAACCTGAAGACCAGAAAGGCAAAGCAGCTAGCCAATGACTCTTACCTCTACCTCAGTTTGAAAATGGCAGTCTAGCCTCTAGGAATCCTCAGAATGAGATTGAGCCTGAAACTTGCTTCCTCCCATTTTATATTCCTCTCTAGGGCTGGGATTAAAGGTTTGCGCCGCTACTGCCCAGCTTCTGTGGCCAACTAGTGTGGCTATTGGGATTAAAGGTGTGTACCACCACTACCTGATGTGTATGGCTGGTCAGTGCAGCTTTTTTACTCTCTGATCTTCAGGCAAGCTTTATTAAAATACAAATGAAATATCACTACATTATATTTTTCTTAGCAAAACATGGAACCTTCTCTAAAATTTATCTCAAGGTACAAATCAAATCTCAAAAACACAAAAAATTGAGATAGTCTATGTCTTCTATTAGACCATCATGCACTATGACTAAAAATTAACATTAAGAAAAACAACAAAAACCATAAAATACTTGGAGACTAAACAGCAAACGTTTGAATGAATCCAAGAAATGAGAGAGGAAATGAAAACATTCCCAAAGACAAATGATAATGAAAATACATCCTGTTAGAACCTGCATGCCGCCAAGGCAGTCCTAAGAAGAAAGTTTATAGCAATAAGTTTTCATGTTAAGAAGATTTGAGAAATACCAAATAAATAACCCAACAATACACCGCAAGACTCTCCCGAAACAAGCAGATGGCCCTGCGCACAGTAGATGCCAAGAAATAATGATTAGAGAAGAAACTGAGTAAAAGAAAACCACACAAAGTCAGCCAAAGAAAGTGTTGGTTCTTTGAAAAAGTTAAAAAGACAGACAGACAGTCCTTAACTAACTGAGAAAGAAAGAGGGGGAAGACGCAAATTGATCAAATTCGACATCAAAAGGGTGCTGTTACTGCTGACCTGAATGGATTTCAGAATGTCATTAGAAATTACTATGAAATTAATAATCTGAAAAACTGGATAACCCAGAATAGAAGAACTTTCCAAGGCATATCGTCTGCCAAAATTAATCCCTGAAGGTATAAAGAACTTAAACAGTGAAATTGAAGCTTTTAACGAAGACTCCACTAAGCAGGGAAATTGAAACTTTTAACAAAGAGTCCACTCGAAGAAAAGCCCAAGACAAGATGGATTCACTGCTGAATTCTATCAAACTGTCAAGGAAGAACTCATACCAAATGGTTTTTATTATTACATTCAACTAAAGTATCGTATTCACTAGTGTACAATGGTAGCCATTATAAGATGGGAATTAAAAATGGGTATGAGAAGAATAGAAGTAGATGGTAGTCATTTCCTTTGCCATTTTAGTAGGTCATCTTGTATATGCCTTCTTTGGAATCATTACTGGAGAATGCTGGTGTTATTGCTGGGAAGGTGTTTGCAGCAGGGATGTACAACAGAAGTATTTAGGGGGAGAAAGGATTTTGGTGTTGGGTGTGTTGAACTTATGTAATTATGGGGCAGTGATAAATTTGGTTTGGCGTATGTATGTATACGTGTATTATATACGTATTGTATATATCCTCTATACTATATATTAATTAGTCATTATGTTGACATCATTGAATAACAACTAAAACTTAGCAAAAATATTTCTAGGTTTCTGATTCACTAAGTTCACTCATTGGAAACCAGTAAATGCATATTAAAGTTCTTTAAAATCCTAGAGTGTTCCGCACATGAGATGTTCATTTAAAGAGGTAGACTTCTGTGAAAAATAGTATTTTAGGAAGTTTTACTTTTTCTTTTGATTTTATTCTACAGTGATTTACACAGTTTATATTTTGTCATGGAAATTGATAGGGAGAACTTTGATGATTCACTTCTTTCTGGCCTTCTTTGGTTTCCAGAAAATGTTACTAGCATGGATAGCTGGTATTGTGAGCGTGAGAGGGTTTTAGAATTGTATGGTATCATCTTTGTATGGTCTTGATCTTTTTCTTCAGATGTTAGAATACAACTGCTTAATAGAGACCATCCCAGATGAGTCTACTATAACCGGTTATTCTGTAGAGCGTGGGACGAACTGTAAGCATGTTTGTCTGTTCTGGAGGTGTCTGGTGAGGGCCTGCTTCTGGATTGGTGTGTGGTGATTATCTTGTTGTCTTCTCAGATGGTGTGTGTAGGGAGAGAGAAAGGACATGCTCTTGTGCCTTTTTATATAGGGGTTCATGAAGTCTTTCTTTATGACCTAATTGTTTCCCAAATGCCAGCAAATCATTGCCTTGTTTACTTTGTGTGATAGGGCTTAGCAGAATGCTGCCTCCTCCTTTTAACATACATGAGTGTAGTATTAGTTTCTTTTTTTAACATAATTTTTTTAACCGAATCTTTGGGTATTTCATATCAAGTACCGCAATTCCACTCATTTCCTAGTCCCTCCATATCTGCCCCCATCCTTGTAACCTCCCCCAAAAGTTAATTTAAAACAAAAAAAAAAATCCCAATCCCCCAAACAAGCAAACAAAAACAAAAAAACCCAAAACAAAACCAAAACCAAAAGACCTCCAAAAACCAAAAGCATCTTGTTGACCCCTTGGGCAATGCCTGCTCCTCTATCAGCCACAGTGCTCTGTGCATGAACTGTTCCACTCCTCTGTGTTTCCTGCATCTCCATCATGTATCTGTCGTAGTGGCATTTGAATTTGGTGTGTCATGCAGTATACCTTTTTGCCCAATCAGCCCACACAGCTTTTCTTGTGAGTGTTCGTCAGGGTAGTTCAAGGCCTCTGGTACTTCAACTACAAGGTCTCAGATATCCTGCTGTTGCCCTGAGTTGTGGGGGATGCTGCGGCTTTGAATCCACAGGACCAGCCCCTTCTCATGCTTCAGCAGCTCCTAGATGGGGAAGATGTTGGGGTGAGCCAACTCAAAGTCCTGAATCTGTGCCCTGGTGGTCAGCCTGTTAGCTTTCCCAGATCCAAACCAATATAGCTGGCTCCCCCTTTGGCCAGGTGAGGAGCAGGGCCAGCTCTTCTTGCACCTGAGCCCCTAGGGCCAGCTGTCCCTGCTCTGGCTACACAGGGGCAGGGCCAGTCCTTCCTCCCCACATACCACAATGCCATCTTAAAAATTATAATACTTTTACAAATTCTTTGAGAATGTCACCCGTGTATACAGTGCATTTTTCATATTCACTCCTCGATGTTTTCTTATATAAGAAGCTTTCTATTTTGTCTATGCATGTTTAATTGCAGAAATATGAATAGCTTCCAGCCTCATGGAGTCTGTCAGTAAAGGACACAGGTCTTTTGCCGCAGATCTAATGTAGCATCTTGAGCTCAGTGCCTTTTCAATAGTCTGGTGCCTTTCCTAGGCTCAACCAGACCTCTCGTCTGTATTGCTTTCTGGGATCACTCTCAAGCAGTGTTTCCACAAACATTTTAAATACTTCAGTGACTGTAGGGTAAAGATTATGCTGTAGTTAACTTAATTATCTCTAAAGGCCAATGCCATGTCTTATGAAGATTAGCTACCTAGATCTGATGAGTTGCCTGTGAGAACTGTATGTTTGGATGCGATTTTTTGTTGTTAAAAGAAATGAAATCAGGATGGATGCAGTTCAGCTGTGTACGCAATGGGAACAAAGCACCTGCTAATATGCGCCAGATACCACGTGTAGAGCATTTCTGAGCTCCCAGGGACAGGTATTTCTGACTTCAGAAATCCGACTTTTGTGTTCACTTTTGTGCTTTTCTCTTTCTCCCTTACTCCTCGTAGAAGTCAGACAATCCCACACTCTGTAAGAGCTCCTATTTCTGAGGTTATGTGTCCTATTAAGAGTTATAATTACCCATTTGAAAGCTCCAGTGCAGACTCTTAGGGAGTATGAATAGTTTTCCACATACTCCCTAAGTATGTTTCTCTTAACTGTACCGACTAATGCGTATGTGAAACACCGATTTTATTCCCATTGCCTACTTGTGATGAGAAAGTGTCAGCTGATTCAGTTGCTAGGAAACAGCCGATTACTGAAATAGTTTTGGGAGGGGGTACTTGCAAATCCAATTCTTCGACAGTTCTGCTCTCATGGAACAGAAATGTATTCAGCCACTACAAAGAAAGATGTATCACCTGTTGGGGTTTCAATTTAAAATCTTTCGCACAGGGGAGCTGTACTATGAAAAGTGTTACAGGATTGATTAAGTGTTGAGGGTGTAATTTTAAAACAGAGACTGAGCATGAAAAGTAATGATTATGTTCCTGTATGACTGGGTTTCAATTTTCCGATTCATCATTATGAGAGTAAGAAGAGCTAGAGAGGAGGAAATAAAACCTAGCACACATGGCACACTAGAATTAACATAAAAGAACTGTATTAATTAAATCAACTTCATAAGATAGAAGTAGGATTGGTCATATAGTAGATTAAGTCACCCACGTGTTCTTCTTCACTTTGGTTGCTTAATCTGTGCCAGAGAAAGAATATTGAAAAGGAGTGTTTGGTCTTCTTTTATAACTGACAGAATTTTTTTTTTTGTAACTATAATTTTATGGTTTTGAACCTAAGGTCTTGTGCATACAAGGAAATCACTGTGCTACTGACTTTTCTCCCTAGCCCCTAGCCAAAGGATATTTATTTTATGTCAAGTCAGTAACTTTTCTTAAGTATTCAATGTGTGAGGCCAAACCCCTGCTGGGGAGACAGTGTGCCTGGGCTTCCAGGACACAGCAGCAGGGGGGAGGGGCGGGGGAAGGGGAGAGGGGGAGCGATGTGAACAGCTGCATGCATGGTCAAGTGAGAGAAGAGTGTGTATGAAGTAAAGAGACCACAAATATGATACAGCGACGAACTTGGTCTGAGACTTAGTTGCATAGAGGGCTTCAAAGATGTCAGCTTTGGTTTGAGTTTGGCTTTTTTTTTTTTTGAAAACAGATTAAAATGTTTTATACTAATTTTAAGTTTGTAAGCCATCCTGTAAAAATTTTGTGAAGTATCAGAATATGTGAAGATAGAACTATATAATTTATATTTTGATAGTATGGTATGTAACATTTAGAACTCATTAATGTCTTTCAAATGTTTTCTTAAAATATCACAATATTTCTCTTCCTTCCTCCTTTCCTCCCTACTCTTCCTCTCTTTCTTTCCTTCCTTCCTCCCTGTCTCCCCCCCACTTTCTTTTTCTGAGATAGGTTGTTACTATGTAGTACAGGCTGTTCTCAACCTGTTATCTTCTTGCCTTAGCATCCTAAGTGTGGGTATCACAGGCATGAATGACTCCACCAAACTTAATAGCATTAAATGACTATATTATCTATCACTGAGATATTATGAAATTGTTTATGTCTATGGTCTGCATGTTTGTACATGCACCATGTTCCAGAAGAGGCTCTTGGGTCCCTGTTACTGGATTTATAAATGGTTGTGAGCCACCATGCAGATGCCAGGAACCAAACCTGGGCTCCCAGCAAAAGCAGCCAGAGCTCTTTACCATTGAGCCATGGCCAGCCTCATCATGTATATTTTAGTAACTTACTTTTCCATCTCAATGACACTGGATGTCATCATTTCTACCAGTCACATGCAGTGTTGTATGAACTTCTTATCTAAACTTTGGTCTTTGTTTTTGTATGTTCATGTAAATTTAGAGATTATTGAGTCAGAAAGTCTTTTTTGTTGCTTTTTGTTGGTGTATGTACAGGTGAGTGCATACATGTGGAATCCAGGGGTTGATGTCAGGTGTCTCTTTCAGTGACTCTCTACCTCATCTCTGAGACAGGATCTTTCACGGAACCCAGACCTCACCAATTTGACTAAACTTGGTGGCCAACAAGCCCCAGGAGTCTCTTTTTTTTTCTTTCTGCCTTTTCAAGGGCTAGGATTACAGGTGCATGCTGCCCTCCTGGCTTTTTATGTAGGTCTTGAAGTGGGGGCACTCTAAACTCTAGTCCTCATGCTTACACCACAAAGTTTTACCAACTGCTAGCCCAAGTTTAAGTAGTTTAATGCACTTGATGCTTTCTGGAGCTACCTTTTTTTTTCTTTTCTTTTCTTAAAATTTTTTTTATTGATTTTTATTGAGCTCTACATTTTTCTCTGCTCCCCCCTCCCCTCCCCCTTCAACCCTACCCCACCAGAAATCACTTCCTTGCTTGCAGGAACTCATGAGGGTCCCGTGCTCTGAGCAGCTACAAGTATAGAAAAACAAGTTGTTTAACTACAGCAAGCGAAAGGTCATAGAAAGTTCAGGGTCTGAGGGTCTACAGCCTCCAAGAGCTTCCCCTTTTCTATATAATTAGACCAGGCCTGTCTTAGGTTACAGAAGCTCAAATTCACATCTTACCTATCATCAGGAACACTTGCCTCCACACGCAAGGCTTCTATCTTAGGTTGATTGTGACAGGCTCCTGTTTTACCCGTCTCTGGCTCACTGGCCTTCTTGTAGCATGTTGACCCATACAGTGACTGGCTGTTTTGCTTTTCTAACCTTCAGTTTGAACCCCAATATCTGTCTCTGGGGTTTTATTAATCATGCTACATTGAAGGCTATGGATGTTGTCTTAGAGTGTAAGTGCTATACAGGTAGTTAGAAATTAGTGTAAGAGCAAGGGTACCGGCTGTAAATGTGCTGATGAGGATCATGGAAGATGTGACCAGAGTCTGGAAGAGTTTGGGAAAGTGAAGCGTGCTCTCCAGCATGTGAGTGACTGTTAGGGAGATCTGCTGTGACAAGGACTGAGATGCACCTGGGCTTCAGCTCAGAGAAGGAATATTAGCAGAGTAGAGATTGTTAGGAAGCCATTTTTCATATCTGCAAAAGATGATCACAGACAATATAAATTTGAAGGTGAATGTGCCTAGTATAGTTGAGAACATAGATACAAAGACATATATTGTTCCTTTCCCAACTTGGTGTTCTTAGTGTTTACTGTACAGCATTATATATTATAAAGTAATATTATAAAATAGTGCCTATTCATTGCATCTAAAATAAGAAATCGAGGAAGAAGTATTTTGTATTAATTTGTAATATAAAACATTGATCATATATAAGAGATATTTTTTTTTAAGGTATATGGCATCACTGCTCGAAGAGAATTTTTTTTTTTTTAAGGAAAATTCTGTATGGTGAGAGCTATTTTCTGTTTTCTTTTATTTTTTTAAGTTTAACTTATTTGCTCATTCTTTGAGAGTTTCACATTATATACCCCAAATCTGCTCACCTCCTGGTTTCTCCATATCCTTCCCACACCTTTGCAGCACCCCCCACCAAAGAAAACAAAACACAGTAAGCAAGCTAGCAAACAAACAAACAAACCAAACCTAAACAAAAGAAAAAACAAGAAAGCTCTTTGTTTCTCCTTCTTTCCTGCCTTTCCAACACCTATTCATTTGTCCTGGTGGCACTGGGGGCCTCTGTGTGTCATACAGTATAGCCTTTTGTCCTATCGGCTTTATTTGCAAATGTTCTGGTACACCATCTTCACTGTATCCTCACCAGAACTCCTCTGGCATATTCTGTGGTTACCCTAGTCTTGGAGATCTGCAGGTATTATTCCACAGGACTGGTCCCCTCACGAGCTCCAGCAGGTCCTATATGGGGTAGAGTCTAGGGTGGGCCAATCCAAGGCCTGGCTGTGGTAACTGAGCTGGGACCTTCCAACTCAGGTGATTGTAGTGTAGCATGAATACTTCATAGAAAAAACTTCTCCAGACAAAGGAGAATAGGAGGTATATAAATAAGTCTTCAACGTGAGTGGATACTAGTGCTATGGCAGTAAGATTCAGTGGGAAATAGCTAGAGAGGGGACCATGAAAATGAGAAGAAATTTTAAGGAGGTAGTCCAAGGAGAGAACGTTTGCATTAGTCAAAGTATTTTTTTTTTTTAATTTAAAGAAGCCCAAGTCCAAATTTAAGAAAAAAAAAAGATGATTAAAGACTAAATTTAGAGTTGGTTGTATCTCCTGTGATCTTATGTTCTTATTAATTTCATCAACTGTTTCATAGTTGCCCCCGTGACCCATGCTCTATAAAGAACAACTTTGGTTTGAAACCCTTTCCATAATTTGGTTTTGCTATGTCCATGAGAGAGAGAGAGAGGTTTGTCTCTTCCTTCCCAGACATGGTCATCTTTTGTATTTCTGCTTAGACTGAATCTGTAGAGGAGAAGCCCTATAGATGTTAGGCATGGGCACTCAGTGCTAGATTGTACTTTGAAGTGAATTGTAAGTGAAAGTTTGGTGATAACAGGTCTCTTTGCATATTGGGAGTCAAAGAACAACAACTTTAGTTCTGGACACGTTTGACTCACAGTGCCACACAAATGGACACCCGTGATGACATCTGACATGTAGCTGGAAGTCAACCCTAATGTTGAGAAAAGAAGCTGTGGATAGAAGAGATTGTTGTTCAATGATGTGATGATGTTGGGTTGGACATAAAATGGGGTGAAAGGAGTTGAAGATATATGTCTAGGGGACATTCCTAAGTATGGAGTAGATGGAGGAAGTACAGCCTGAAGAAATTGGAAAAGCAGTGTGCTGGAAGGATGAAGTGAACTCGGGTATAGTCTTTGAGAAGATGAAAAACGTAGCCACTAGTCAGGCGTATTAAGTGCTGTAGAGGAGATGGAGAAGATGGAGCAGAGACCATTGTGTTCTTGTGACTTTGGGGAAAGCTGTGGAGAAGGAACAAACCTTCTGTCAGGAGGTAAAGAACTGTGATGACATCTGGAGTAGAGAGACAAACTGCAGGGTGTCCACATTTCACTGTGTGCATTTGGAAAGTCAGTCAGGGAGTCTGGAACCAGGGGCACAGCCCTGGCTTTGTCTTGAGATTTTCGTCACCTTGTTATGTTTGTCCATTTGGATAACTTCACTGATGTTTAGATTCTTTTGTTTTAATGATCTGACAGCTCTCTAGTGTGGAGAACTTGGGTGAATGTTTTGTGTTACAATTTTAGTGTTCATTAAGCATTATTGTGTAAGCAGTAAGCAGGTGCTAGTGAATCTGATCGTTTGTGGCATCTGTTTTTGTTGTTGATGTGACTGTTCTTTGTAAGAATGGTTGCTGTTAATATTTTGACTGTCACATCTTAGACAGACTGTTAAAGAATAGGTATTTCCATTCTGTCTCTCCTCCCGTCTGTCCTAGCCTTTCTTATATACTCTGACTTCGTTATTGCCAGAGGAGAAGGCTGAGTACCGACGAGCAGAGCCCCTGCCACTCCAGATTTCATTTTCCTGTAGTTCTGAAGTGCTGTCTTTTACATTTCCATTTTCTCTATTTAGAGAGCCGTCTCTTTGCAGGTGCGATGCTGATAGAATTTATCTGCTGAAAATGAAAGTCTCTGCTCTTGGATCTCTGGCTTCAAAATAATCATCTAGAGTACATACAAGATGTAAGAGGCAGATGAAAGATGCAGAGTTGCCAGTCTTAATTTACAGGAGGTTCTTATCAGCAAGACTGGATCATGACTCATACCGTCTTCAAAATGTATCTGGCATTGTTATCTGAGCTATGATATTTCATCAAACATACAACTTGAACTTACAGAACTCTAGTTTTCTTGTTGAATTTATATAGGCAATAGCAGATACTAAATTCAAAAAGTATTTCTTATAAAAGCTTTACCTTTGGGCTGGGGCAAAGGCTTTGTTGAAACAGTGCTTGCTGTGCAGCCAGTACCCGAGTTCAGATCCCCAGGACTACGATCACAGTGCTGATGCTGTGGGGACTGGCAGATCCTGGGGCATCAGTGGCCAGATAGCCTAGCTCTGGGTTCACTGAGAAACCTTGTTACCAAATTAGTAGGCAAGCCATTAAGGAAGAGACGTGACGTCAACCTGTGGATCTGCATGCATGCATGCACATGTCGACCTGTGGGTCCACGTGCATGTACACACATGTGCACACACCACCCACATCTCCATCACAGGCACACAGATGCTTTACATTTTTTTGGGTAATGTTTAAAAATGAATTCTATTTATTTTCAGCTTGTGGAAAATCTGATTATTATTGCATTTCATGGGAGCTTTAGTTAATGACCACCATGGTGGTCTCATTTAAATTTACTTCCTCGTAAATTAGTTTTTTAAATCACTGTTCCATAGATTTGAATGTAGTTACTCTTTATGCAAATGGAAGTTCCTTTCTGTTAGGTAGTTTTTATTGTGACCGAGTTACTTTCCCTTGGAATGATGAAATAAGTTAATAAAGGAAACTTAAAGGAGGAAAGGGTCTTTGGGCCCACAGAAGGCTTCAGTCCATCACAGTGGACAGTACATGGTAGCAGGCAGGGAAGGCATGGAATCAGAAGCAGGAGGCTGGCATATTACATCTGTGCCCAAGAAGAGGGAGAATGGGGCCATAAAGCCCCAAGGCTGCTCCTAGTGAGCCACTTCCTCCAACCAGGCTCCACTCCCTAAAGGTTCTACAGTCTCCCCGAAGGGCACCACCAGCTGGGGAACAGCTGTGCAAACATGAGCTGTGGGGTCAAAGCACAATGGTGACAGAGTCCCAGGCAGCAGACACAATAAAGATGAGAACTGAAGCCCAGCCACGTCAGCTTGTTCTCATCACATGCCCAAGGAAAAATGGAAGTTGTCAAGGGTTTGGAATACCTAGCCTGATTTCCATCTTATTTTAATAATTTAACAAAGGTGTTTATAAAGTAAAAAAAATTAATATTCATTTTTTTCTCTTTAGGTAGTTATGTTGACTACTAAAATTTAGAATTTAGAGAGTTACTATTAAAAAAGACTTTAAAATAGCTTTGTTAGATCTGTCAAAGTTTCAACGGTGATAGTAATGTTTATACTTTTCTTGATGAATTATATTTTTCATGTTGTGTGGCTAGTATACAAATGACATTGTTTTATGCTAAATAAGTTTTTTTTCCCTAGATGCAGCAGAACTCTGTTTATACTGTGACCTTTTAGAATAAATTGGCAAGTATGTCAGGTTTGCCACGAGGTGGGATGGAAAATGCATTTTCAGGGAGATTGCTGGGCTGCCGCATTTACTTGAAATTTTAAGCAGTGAGATAAAAGACTTTATGTTGAAACATGAATGATGATTAATGAGCAGCATGTCACTCGGAATTCACTGCAGGTGCGGCGTTTCCATGTCAGCTCAGAGCGGCTCCTCGTAGCACAATGGAGGATTTTATAATAAGCACACAAGGTTAAGTGTGCCATGGTAATGGTAGAGCAAAGCAGTAAAAACTCGGCGTCTCTTTTCACTTTGAAATTGACTTCTTAGCCTGTGCAATGCCTGTTTTCATATCTTCATTAATATTTTATCTTTGTATTTTTCTGATGACCTATCGCCCTTAAAACATTCCAGGAGCTTCTGACTTAGGAGCTTCTTTTTAACAACTTCTCTGTGCTTTCCTATGGCGCCTGTAGTTTTCTGTTACTTTTCAAGTCAGTTTACATATAAACTTCCTTCTGAGCATTGACCTGGACAGTTGAGGTACCTGCAGTGGGTCAGGAAGTAGAAGTTGGGAAGCTTGTGAGAAGCCCTGTTAACATTCAGGGCTTGAGATGAAGTCATCATCAGTCTCTTGAGGTAGGTTTGTGTGAAGTGTTAACTGACCTGCACTGGGAAAAACCAAGGGAAGCTTCTTATTGTTTCAATACACATTTCTCGCTAACTTAACTTTGAGGGACCAAGGGCTGCCTGGTGGTTTCAGCCCTGAGAATAGTAAGCACTGTGATTGCTATGATCAAGGCTAACTGCCTGATCATCATGAGGTAGTAAATCATTTGGTCAGTTCAGGAGCCTAAAAGGTTCCTCTGGTGAGTTGAATAAGAATGCCCCATAGGCTTATATGTTTGAATGCTTAATCACCAGGGAGTATAACTGTTTGAAAGGATTAGAGAAGGATTAGGAGCTGTGGAGTAAGTATGGTGTTGATGGAGGAAACCTCAAACGCCCCCCTCCCCCACCATGGTCCAGCATGTCTTTCTCTGCTTGCTGTCAGTGGATCAGTATGTAACTCTCATCTGCTGCTCTGGCACCATGTATGCTGCCATGCTCCCATCATGCTTCCTACCATGATGATAATGTAAGCAATCCCCCAAGTGAGTGCTTCCTTTTAATAAGAGTTACTTTGGTCATGGTGTCTCTTCATAAGAGTAGAAGCCCGAAGACAGTTCTTATCTGAAGATGAAGGCATACCTTTTGATTCTATATCAAGTGCCTTTTATGTGTCTGCGTATGATGATGGAGAGTGCATGCCTATAGGTGTGTGTGTGTGTGTGTGTGTGCGCGCGCGCGCGCGTGTGTGCGCGCTATGGCACACATGTGGAACTCAGAGGACAACTGGGAATAGGTTCTCTCCTTTCAGCATAGGTCCTGGGAATTAAAACTCAGGTCCCCAGATTATATGGGAAATGCTTATATCCTCTGCATCATTTCACCAACCCCATTCCATTACCCCATTCCATTTCCTATGGTGAAATATCTCTATCTATCTGTCTGTCTGTCTGTCTGTCTGTCTATCTATCTATTGAGAGAGGAGTCTATATGTAGCTTGGGCTGTCTTTGAATTTACTATGTAGCTGAGGGTGACCTTGAATTTCTGGTTATTTGATTTGGATTGCAATCACTTTATTTATGCCACAGAATTATTTCTTACAGTGTGGTTTAATGCAGCATTAGATGCATGAAATGTCAGTCAAAGACCAGGCACCTTCAAGCACATGAAACATTTGGTCAATGCAGTTTAATGTCTCTTTGAAGAGTAGATAGATAATCCTCAAAGGGCGAGAATTATTAATAATCCGAGAGACAAGGAAGACTGTTGTAGGAGGCAGTATTCCCAGGGATCTGAGGGACAGAGTGGCAGAGATGTAAGTTGTCCTGTCCTTCTGAAGCCATGTATGTTGTCAGTAGTACATCTCTTCCTCAATGGTCAGGGCCACCATGGTAAAATAGGTGAGAAATTATACTGGCTTGCTTGTGCCTGGGCTCTGGATGGTGTTAGGCCACATATTAGTTTGCAGTTATGAAGGTGTTTTATGTAGACAGCTAAAGCTCAGCCTTTATTTTCACATAAGAAATATAATACAGTTACATATAAAAAGATAGGTAAATTAACTCATCTATAAATATTTACACAGATGTATACTTTACACATACCAAACTCCATAAAATTTAAATGTATAAGTCTCTAATTTATGAAAAAGAATATACCTGTGTAACTACCATCTAGAATAAAATGCAAACATTCCATCTTCTGTAAGTAACTTGTGTACTCTGCCTGAGGCAATCTTTTGGTGTTTATAGTTTTGCTTTTTTTTTTTTTTTAGGGTTTTATAAACAGAATTTTTCTTAGCCAGCTTCCTGAATAGTTCATTATTTTGTGTGTCTGATTCATTTCTGTATCTAAATAGTATTCCATTGTATGATTTCCCAAAATGAGGAAAGTATTTAAGCAAATACTTTAGAAGGAAGGTATATTGATGTCCTTAAAACTGTAAAGAAGATTGTCAGCATGACTGGTCCTCAAGGAAATGCAAATCAAGCCAAAGTTAGGTGCAGCTATCTACTGGGAATGGCTGAAGTTAAAAATACTCTCAGTCCTAGAGCTAAGAGTTGACAACACGTTATATGCTCTGTGATTGTCAGTGATTTCAAGCTTCCCAATGTAACCATGCTTCTCCATCACTGGGAGGAACCCAGTGATATGGCCTTGTAAGGATCTGGTGTTTGTCTTCAGCATTGTGATTGCTCTTGAGAGCATCAACTATAATGTATACCATCATGATGCCCTGGAAAGGTGGTGGAGCATCTTATGTGATTAAACATGCATTTACTATATAATGTAGCATTCTTATGCCTAGATATTTACTCAAAAGAAATGAAAATATGTGTTTGTAGCATCTTTATTCTTAATAGCTTCAAACTGGAAGCAATGTAGTATTTCACCAACAGGGAGTAGATAAAAACTTTCTGTTGGGTTTTAGAGTTTAGTTTATTTTTTATGTTACTCTCATTTGTGTATGTGTGTATGTACGTGTGTCAGAGTGGATGCAAGTGTACCATGGTTTGTGTGTGGAGGTTAGATGACAGGCGTCTGGTGTTAGTTCTTGCCTTTACACCATGTCTGAGAGTGGATCTCTGGCACTGTGTCAACCAGTGACACAGTGACACAGGTCTGGGGCTCTAAACTCAGGTCATCAGCTTGCCCAGCAAGTGCTATATTCACCCAAACCATTTCCCTGTCCTATTTTTTAATTTTTATGTTTCTTGTACTCGAGGTTTGTTCATGGCTAATGTAGAAATGTCTAAAATTTTTAGAAATAGCAATGTGGAAGAATCAGTAAATCAATACCCATGTCTGTGTCATGACAAAACTATACTATAGTCCCACTCATTTTCGAGACAACCCCCCCACATCCCTCCAAAATCACCCCACAAACAAACAAACAAACAAGAACCCAGCAAGTTTTTGTGTGGTGTTTGTGATGTGGGACAAGTCAGAGGAAGCCGGCTGCAAATGTGCTGTGCTCCTGCTCTGGCTTTGAAGACATCTGCCTTCTGATGTGGATTAGAACCGACGCCTAGGAAACAGGGCTTTGAGACAGCCTGGCACAAATCAACAGAAACCATATTGCTTTAACTCTTCCTGGGATTTTTTTTTGTTTGTTTGTTTTTGCAACAAAAATAATTTTATGTGATTGGGGGTCTCCACAACATGAGGAGCTATAGTAAAGATTTGTAGTATTAGGAAGGTTGAAGACCATTGGTCTAGACTGACAAGGAGAAAATATCCATAAAGATGATGTCAGGCTAAAAAAGGCAGGCTTCCAAATTATACGCATAAAACAATCCCATTAGCAGCAATACATTATTGCTTGAACATGCATGTATCAGAGAGAAAAGATCCAGGAAGATGCACATGAAATATTTCTTGCAGTTGTGTCTGACAGATATAAAGACAATCTTTAGCTCCAATGTATTCTTTTTTTAATTGTTTTTATTCAGCTATATGTTTTTCTCTTCTCCCCTCCCTTCCTCTCCTTTCCCCTTCAATGATCCCCATGCTCCCAATTTACTCAGTAGATCTTTTTCTACTTCGCGTGTACATTAGATCCATGTATATCTTTTTATTTTACTTTCCATGTAGATCCATGTATGTCTCTCTTAGGTTCTTCTTTGTTGTCTAAGTTCTCTGGGATTGTGATTTGTAGGCTGGTTTTCTTTGCTTTATGTCTAAAAAATACTTATGAGTGAGTGCATATTATATTTGTCTTTCTGGGTCTGAGTCACCTCACTCAATATGATGTTTTTTAGATCTGTCCATTTGCCTGCAAATTTCAAGATGTCATTATATTTTTCTGCTGTGTAGTACTCCATTGTGTAAATATACCACATTTTTCTTATCCATTCTTCGGTTGAGAGGCATTTAGGTTGTTTGTAGGTTCTGGCTATGACAAACAATGCTATCATGCTCTTAGTTTTGTGTGCTAAGTTTTGTTGTTGTTGTTGTTTTTAATTCTGAGTGTGTACTCTGTGTGCATGTCTGTGAGAGTGTGTAGCTCGGAGAACAGCTAATGGAGGTAGTTTTTCCCTTCTGCCATGTGGGTGTGTAGGCTCAGGCAAATGTCACTACCCATGGAGCCATCTTGCCAACGTTATGCTGTGTTCTGAACATTTTTTTTTCAACTTTATACATTTCATAAATATTTGTGGAGATTTTTGAGAACAAATATGTCAAGATTGCATTTTAAGGAAAAAAAAACTTTCCTGGAATTGTATTTTAATTATTCCACTTCTCACCCTCATTGAATAGTGAGAATCTATATCGATATTGTTTGTGTTACAGTTTTTTTGGGATGTTGGAGTTCGTGTATAAAGGACATGATGCTGTCTTGTGTGAACACGCCAAGGGGATGAACCCTGCTCCCGCGTGAGTGCTTTGCTGCAGTGGTCAGGTGGACATGACTCATTGTGTGTTGCCTTGCATTAAGAATATTTTAATTTGAATTTACAAATGTAATTTGGGAGATTAGCAGCAAGTTTCAAGCTGTTTTGAGTTAATTTAAATTTTGATGGGAGGCTCAGATAGTGATAATTTCCTAAGGGTATGCTAGGGACCCTGTGGTTGCTTAGACTGTAGAGAGCCTAGATTAAAAGTGACTCATGGGGGAGGTAGTTGTAGTGGGCATGTGGCTTGATTTCAGGCATTTATAACTGCTTTTTCTTTAGTAATTCAATGTTTATTTATGCCCTGAAAGTAGTTAAAGTTTCTTTAATGGGCAAAAAGTATTAATCCTTTCATTATCTTACTGAGGAAATACAATTTTTGAGGCAAGTTTACAAGAAATTGAATATGAATCAACACCAAGATGAAAGTTGTTATTTTGCCACCTTCATCCCTATCTTATTTCTGAAATCAAATCTAGGAAGACTAAAACTAACAAGCAGAAATGTAGTGTGGGGTTGCTCTTGATGTCCCACTCTGTTCACATCATTCCTGTCTCCAGGCAGAGAGACTCTGGAGAAAGAAGCAATGAGGCTGTTGATAATCTTTGCCTAAAGCATTGATTCTCAGCTGTTTTCTTTGTATTTATTCAGATTTCTTCTCCCTGGGAAAGCACACTTATAAGTGTTATGGGGCGGTGAGATTGTCTGGGGGGGACAACCTAATGTTGTAATTTTTAATTTGGGTTTGGAGGGATGAACTGTGCCTGGCAGTGCAGCCTCTAATTGATTATTCACGCTTCCCTACAGAGGCTATGACTTTTCCCTAAAGTCTCTGTCAAGACTTTCTCCTAACTTTTTATTTGGAAATGACTTTAGACTAACACAGATGGTGGTAAACAGTACAGAACATTCCTTCAGTACACGTGGCTTTCCTCAGTCACATCTTACGTAACTTTGGTGCTGTTAGTAGCAAGCTTTGTCCAGATCTCCCCAGGTTTCAGGTTTTACGTGTCATTTGCAATGGCTCATATGACTATTCTGTGGCTCCTATTACTACTGCCATCAGCATATAGAGCTTTTGTCCACCCCAGAAGCTTACCACTTTGTGGTAACACCCTCTCTAGTCCTTGGAGCAGAGCCTGCTCTTTATCTTCATCATTGGGTTAAGGCCAGAGTGCTATATCCGTGGGATCATGCTGTTGTTAGAGAAGGACAGATATTCAGAGGAAAGTCTTCAAAGGGCTACTGCATTCATGACTCAACTCTGCATCTAATTAGGACAAATAGAGATTTATAACCAAAGAGCAATGGTGAGACTCAGTGGATCGATTATTATTGAGAGAAACTATCAAGGTTCGCAGTTGGTCTTCCTAGACCAGTTTACAGGATTCTTGCTAAGGACAGGTATTAGTGGTACAGTACTGAGAGCAGAAGATTTCTAGTAAACAGACCTGCAGGATTCTAAGACTGGACGGAGTGTGTCAAAAGGTGGGGACCCTGTCAGAAAGAGCACTTGGAGGAGCCCTGCTCAGGCCGTGACAAGGAGAGCACCTCGTTACTGTTGTGGACTGAACTGTGGCATGACCTTTCCTCAACAACTGTGTGTTGAAGATCTAATGTCTTGTTCCTCAGAATGTGATAAAAGTTAGGACAAGGCCTGAAAGAGGATGATTAAGTTAAAATGAGACTCTGTGAAGGGGGGCCTGTTCTAATCTGAATGATGGTTTCTTAGGCAGACAGAGAGACCCAAGGCTGTATGTGCAGAGGAAAGAAAGGCCGTGTGCGAAGGTGGCTGTCTTCTATTTGTACTCTTAAGAAACCCCAGTTCAGGAGCCTGGGGCACATGAGATCAAGTGCTGGCAGATTCTCGGTCTGCTGATAGTGCTTTTTACTATGCCTTTGCGTGGGTCCTTCTAGGGACCCTTTGTGAAGGGCACTAATGCCATTTATGAGGGCTCCATCCTTATGAACTAATGACTACTGGAGGTTTCCCTTCCTGCCCGTCAGTTCCTGAATAACCACTCTGAGGCTTAATACTAATTACAGAATGTTTGGCCAATGGCTCAGGCTTCTTACTGACTAGCTCTATTTCTGTTAATCTGTGTATTACCATGACTTACCGGTAATGCTCTGGTATCTTATTCCTCTAGCGACTGTTGGTGTTTCCTTGATTCTGCCTTCTTTTTCCCTGTATCTTTGCTTGGATTTTCCACCTGGCTCTATTCTGCCTGGCTATTGGCCAAATCAACTTCTTTATTAACCAATGCTAATTAAAAACATATTTACAGCATACAGAAGGCCATCCCAAATTACTTCTAATACCAGTCACCACCTTGGGGAGGGGTTTAGGATTTCAGCAAATGAATTTTGTGAAGAAAAATACATCCAGTTCATTGTAGCAGCCACCTACATGGTAATAAAGAGAGTTTCAGAAGATATCAAGGCAGCAAACACTGAACTTTGGCATGTGTCCTTAGAACTCTTTTTTACTTTTGTTTAAATTTACTTAGATTAGTTTATTTTATACACATGAGAGCCCTGACTGCTTGAATGTCTGTACCATGTACATGCCTGGTGTCCTTGGAGGCCAGAGGAGGGCATCACAACCCTAGAACTTTAGTTTCAGGTGGTTGTAGGCCACCATGTATTCTGAGAATCAAACGTGGGTTTTCTGGAAGAGCAGCCAGGTTTCTTAACTTTGAGTCATCTCTCCAGCCCTGAGGACTCTGTTGTTTTATTGACATAGTCTGTGATCTTTTAGGTAGCATTATCAAACAAATAAAATATAGTATATAACCTTTTAGGAACATTTAAAAATAATCTAATTCTCCATCTGATAGTGTATTCTAGTTAATTTCATTTCATTGCTGACTAGCACTAAAAATATGTATGTGTCTGCATGTTTGTGTGGGGTATGTGTATGGAGGTATAGTTGCTTGCAGAGGCCAGAGAGGGTCTCAGGTCCCCTGGAACTGGAGTTACAAGCCACCAGACTTGGATGCTGAGAACAGAAGTGCAGTCCTCTCTAGAGCACTACACACTCTCTGACCTTAGAGCAGTTTCTCCAGCCCCCTGGTAGGCATTTCTCCCGTGTGGATGTACAGTGTGGGTGTGTGCATTCATGTGTATATAATTTACTCTCTTGACTTGGCTGCTACTTTGTTTTGTGCATGAAATTGCCAGGCCGTGAATATTCTTCTTTCTCTAGATAGGAATGTCTTTATTTGACTAGGATGCTCTCTGAAGTAAGATTGAGTTCTGTGGTATCTGGAATGGTGAAGTGTTTAAATTTCTCCTGGCAATATGTGTGAATTTCAGTTGCTCTGGATTCCCACCAGTGCTTAGTATTATTCATATATATTTAAAAAAATATTTCTGTTTTTGTTTGCTTTGTTTTTATTGAGCTGTAAATTTTCCCCACTCCCCTTCCCCTCTACTCTTTCCCCTTTTATCCTCTCTTGTGACCCCAACAATACCACTTCACTCAAGAGATCTTGTCTCTTGTTCCTTCCTATTTAGATTCATGTATGTCTCTTAGGGTCCTCTTTGTGGTCTAGTTTATCTGGGGTTGTGGCCTGTCGGTTGGTTTGATTTGCTTTATGTCTAAAAGCCACTTATGAGTGAATAAATATTATATTTGTTTTTCTGGGTCTGGGTTACCTCACTTAATATGTTTTTTTTTCTCCTAGGTACATCCATTTGCCTACAAATTTCAGGATGTTATTATTATTATTATTATTTACTGCTGTGTAGTATTCCATTTTCTCTTTCCATTCTTTGGTTGAGGGGCAGATAGGTTGTTTCCAGTTTCTGGCTATTACAAATAAGGCTGCTATGAACATAGTTGAGCACATGTCCTTGTGGTATGATCGGGCATCTTTTGGCAATATACCCAATAATGGTATTGCTAGGTAGATTGTTTCCTAATTTTCTGAGAAATTGCCATACTGATTTCTAATGCGTCTGTACAAGTTTGCATGCCCACACAATGGAGGAGCGTTCTCCTTACCTCACAACCTCTCCAGCATAAACTGTCATCAGTGTTTTTGATCTTGGCCATTCTGACAAGTATAAGATAGAATCTTAGAGTTGTTTTGATTTGCATCTCTCTGATGGCTAAGGATGTTGAGCATTTTCTTAACTGTCTTTCAGTCCTTTGAGATTTTTCTGTTGAGAGTTCTCTGTTTAGGGCTGTACCCATTTTTTTTTTTTTTGTTGTTGTTGAATTATTTGTTTTTTTTGATGCCAAGTTTCCTGAGTTCTTTGTATATTTTCGAGATTGGCCCTCTGTCCGATGTGGGGTTGGTGAAGATCTTTTCCCAACCTGCAGGCTGCTGTTAAAACAGTTTTTCTTTGAAACTTTTGTAGGGTTATTTAATTGTGCTGCTGTCTTGTCATGGCTCTAAGCTGTTTCCATGGCTTTCATTTTTATTTCCTTAATGATCAGCTTTCTGAGCAGCATTTATTTGCTTGTTTACCATCTCTGTATCCTCACTGGTTGAAGGTATTGTTTCTTATTGGGCTCAAATTTAGAGCTTTGCAAGACTGAATCCCAGCCAGGACATTGAGGTTGGGGATGGGAATAAAAGTTATCATTCCTTGGGAGAATGGGAACATTTAGGGTATTGAAAATTATTAGTTGAGTCACAAATAGCTCTCTAAATAGAGCTCTGCAATTGGGGTCTCTCTTTGATGTTGTGAATTTTTTTTGAAAGACAATCTGGTACTTGAGTGAGGCATTCATTTTTTACCAGACTGTCAAAATTCTGAGTGTTTCTTAAGGACAGTGATAGGAAAACCAATTTCTACCCCTTTACACACTTGCTCATAGTATACTATGGCTTAGGTGGCAAGAAGCTAGTGAAAGCCAAAATCTGGAGCACACTGGATTAAAGTCTATCTATAAATAGGTAATGGAAAACAGAAAGCAGTTTCTGTTATTCCCACTCCCTCCATATCTCTCTCTCTGTCTCTGCCTCGCTACCCCCCACTTTGCCGTGTGTGTATGTGGGGTTGCGGCAGGGGCAGGGGAAAGGCTCTTATGTGTTGGGCTGGTCTTGAAGATTCTTAGGCATCTTTGGTGACTGGTTTTATGTCAGCTTGACAGAAACTAGAAAAGAGAACCTCAATTGAGAAAATGCCTTCACCAGATTGGCCTGTGGGCAAGCTACTGGTGCATTTACTTGATTAATGTGGGAAGGTCCAGCTTACTGTGGGCAATGCCACTTTTGGACTGGTGGTCTTGGTTCTATAAGAAGGTAGGCTGAATAAGCCATGAGGAGCAGTAAGCCTGTAAGCTAAGCAATACTCCTTCATGGCTTCTGTTTGACTTTCTGCTTCCAGGCTTCTGCACTGACTTCCTTGAGCTGGAAAACATAGGGTCTGATTCATAGGATTGTGAAGTACTTAGTATAGTATACCATGATATATGTTGTTATCAGTATAGCCTTCTTTTATAATAACGGTATTGAAAATGCTCAAACCACAGAACAACATCTTCTGTTAATTGAAAGCTGTGTACTTGGATGAAGTCTCAAGAAAACTCATAAAACTTTACCCCCTAACCTAGTTCTTTCTGTAACAGTAGCCGACAAGTGATATAACCCCTGAGCTGTGTTCCTGACCCAACTAGTACAATCAGTTTTAATTGTCGAGCAAAGGTAATCAAATCTAATCAAATCAAATCAAACACTTTTAAGTTTTTCCTCCCAGTATACCTTTTTAACTGTTCTCCTTGACCAACCTCGCTTTCTGAAAACATGATGTTATTAGAACAAATTCCAGGGTCTCTGTTCTGCATGAAACTACCTATGGGCCTTAGGGGAGATTAAGCACACTAGAATATGAGACCCAGAATGTTTGGTGTTTTCTGTGTTCTGCTAACTGTCCAGATAGTTATCAAGAAACTTTTGATAGCAAATAAATTTGTGTCAGCATTGCAGACTTCCCTGAGGTTTCCTAGTGACAGCAGAGGAACGCCAACAGCAGGAGCTGTGTTGTTTCTAGCTTCCTACTTTGCTGTCCTCTCCTGGGATACTAATCTTTTGCCTGCATTAATTACCCCATTTCTTGTAAACCTCTTCTTAAGCCTTATTTACATGGAATAACCATGTTGGAAATAGCATGATGGGGTGGAATGTTTAGCTTGGTTTTTGACAGTAAGATTGCTTAGCATGTGCCAGGCTCTGGCTTTGATCCTCAGCACAAAAATAAAACAGACAGTAAAATCAGCTTGATCAGCCCTAATGGACTTTGAACCCTAAGAAGAGAACAAATAATGGGGCTACTGTACAAAGTGTCCTTGAGCAGTACAGTGTCTGCTCCTGAGAATCTGGCTGCAGGCCTGTGGAGCTTCGTGAGCCGCAGCGGAGTGGGTGTCACTGACGTGGCTGAACTTTGCCTCCAGTCTTCACTTCAAAGACTCTTTCTTCTTTATTGCTGAATGAAAATCTCCTTCTGCCAGGGCTGAAGACAGCCAGATATTAGTGAAAACGGTGGAAATATTGTATTCAGCAACTAGTGACAGCAGGGCAGAGCCGAGCTCCATTTAGACATGTGACAAGGTGGCTCATGCATTTTAAAGATAACTTACTCTTTTAGTGTGCCAATAAACTAAACATTTTTTGAGTGCTTACTCACCATTTAAAACATAGGAATCTTTCAAATGTCTTGATAGATTTCTCCTGCTGAGCATTTAGAAAATCAGATTTGGGAAAATTCAACCATTTTTCATTAATAAAGTTACTCCTACCTCTGCCTTTGTTCAGCCCCCTCTTTTCTCCCTGTTGTCCCCTTTATGGGTTTTGCTCTCTTCTCTTATGCTTTAAATTCTAGAGCTTGCTGAGTTTGCCAGCAGCTATATTGACTGGGTTGTAATTTTTAAAACCATGGGAGCAGCATTATTTTGGTTGAAGGGCATTTAAATGAGTGAAGGGGTGAACAGACCACATCATATTATAAATCTTTATAAAGACCTTAAGTTTCTTCTAGGACATCATGTGATTTGTCAGTTGTCATCCTGTATGAGTTACAGATATCATCAATCATGAGAGAGAAAAATTCCCATTTAAATGTTTGATCATTTGTCTTAAGAAAGTGCAGTTTTCCATTTCTTTTAGAGTCAGAATCTTATAAGCAATAATGAGCTGGAGTCCCGCTGGCAGTGCTGACCACTGGGGAGTGTTCGTGAGTGAAGTGCAGGTTGACTTGTCTTAGATACTGCTTGCATAGCCCTCAGGTCCCCGAGCTCTGTCTGCACCAGGCTTCAGTGTGCTGCCCAGAGGGATTGTAATGGAACACCTTTTCGTTTGCTGCATTTCGGCTGAAGGTTTCTCTGCTTTTGTTTTGATAAATAGATCTTTTCTTGCTCTTGATGAGAACTTAAGTGAAAAAGTACAGTGGGCTTTTCTTCTATATGTTCTTCTATTTAATTGAATCACATAAACCCTGTGAGATCTGTCCATATATGTATCTTTAAGAAAAAATATTATTTTGTGAATTGCCTTTTACTTACTTTAAGATTGTTTCTTGTTAGTGGGGTGTGTATAGAAAATAGACACCTTATAATGAATAGCTTTTATAATCTTACCTGTCTAGCGTTAAAGGTTGTCTTGTGATGTCATTATTTTTCATTTGCTCTTAGTCTTTGGTTACTCTGTTCACTTGGCTGTTTTTGCTCAAGTTTTCTCCTAGGAAGCCATTTGAGGAGCATAGATTTGGAATGACTTCTGTGCAGTGGTTGGCTCACAGAGGTGCAGAAATGTGCTGTTTCGTGAGACCCAAACTTTATTTTCAGGGTGGAAATTTTTGAGACTGAAGTGATTGAAAGATGTTTTATTTACTAGCAGCTACAAACATCCAGCTTTTCTTGTTGATTTTAATATAGACAGTTCTTCTGTTCTTCCCCCCAGTGCTGGGATTGACTATGGAAGAATTTTAACATCAGTTCTTCCCCCGGTCTCACTCCATTTTTTTTTTTTTTTTTTTTTTTTTTTTTTTGCATTTTCGAGACAGGGTTTCTCTGTAGCTTTTTGGTCCCTGTCCTGGAACTAGCTCTTGTAGACCAGGCTGGCCTCGAACTCACAAAGATTCGCCTGCCTCTGCCTCCCGAGTGCTGGGATTAAAGGCGTGCGCCACCACCGCCCGGCTCTCACTCCATTTTTAAACAATATCTTTGGCTACTAGAAGAGGGTTAGATTGTCCCCTAACAGCGTTATTAGTTGGCAAAAGATTGGTTTTCAGCCTTGCAGCATCTTCTGTACAGTGCTTTAAAATATAACATTGATGGCAAGAGAAATACTTTGACTTGGTTTAGGATCACTTTGGTTATATGTTGATTTCCTGTGAAACATGTGGGTATGAGAATTCACCTGTGCTTTTGAGTTGAGTTTCCCCAGTGTTTCAGGGATCTCCCCTGTTCTTACTAATGTAGTCTTCATGAAATCTCTCAACATCAAGGGCATACTGATGAAGTTTGAATCACTGCCAACTACCAAGATTTTGCCACAGCCGTATTTATTTACAAAACTAATTTGCATCCTAGAAGCCTTGTGTAATTGTGCTTTGTGAAGTTCACTTTACGTTGAATCTTTCTATTATCAAAATTCCTGAGGAGAAATCTTGAAGTAAGGCCTTTCTATTTTTTTCTAAGGCAAAATCCCAATAATACTTGTATGGTGGTTTGAAAGAGAATGACCACTGTAGGCTCATGTATTTGAGTACTTGATCCCCTTTAAGGACTAGGACGTGTGGCCTTATTGAAGGGAGGGTGTCACTGGGGGTGGGATTGAGGTTTCAAAAGCCCGCACCATTCCCAGTTAGTGTGCCCCTCCTGCGTCTCTCTGGCTCTTTGTTTCTCTTTTTCTGCCTTGTGCTCGTGGATCAGATGTTCAGCTCTCAGCTCCAGTGCCATGCCTGCCTTCCTGCATCCATGCTCCCCACCATGATGGTCATGGACTCTGATCCTGGAATTGGAGCTTTAAATCAAATGCTTCTTTTATAAGTTGCCTTGGTCTGGGTGTTTTTTCCACAAAAAGACACATAGATGGGGTTTGGGGGCAGAAGAGGAGAAAAGGAGAGAAAGATATATCTTTGGGATTGTACGCTTGCGTGCATGCGTGCGTGTGTACGTGTGTGTGTTTGTGTGTGTGTGTGTGTGTGTGTGTGTGTGAATGTGAGAGAGGGGGGGAGATGTTGGGGAGGAGGGATTGATAACCTCTGTTCTATCCCAACAACTTAGTTGTTTGTAATGCCTTCTCTCTGGCATTATAGTCCTCACTTACTCTCTCTGTGAGAGAAGGATCACACATTATCCTTAGTATATTTTTTCATTTGCTTAATGAAAGGGGATTTACTGTGAAAGACCTCCCAGTCATGTTGCTTTCTCTGCTGCTTGCTGGCCCTGAAACTGCCCACCACTCCCCCTGTTGCCATGACTCTGCACAGATCTCTGTGATGCGTTTTTAACCATGTCAGCCATGATGTTGGCAACTCAACCATGCTGAGGAAAAAAGGAAGATGGAATGAGAAGGAATGGCAGAGTATAACTATTTGATAAGTCATCAAGACCAGTCTCACCTCATTACATTTTCTTGCAAAATAATTGCTTTCAATGACAGGATCTCTCTCGTGTAGCCCAGGCTGCCCTCGACCTTTTTGTGTAGCTGAGGATGGTCATAAACTCTAATCCTCCCGCTTCTACCTTCCACATGCAAGGAGTACTTGTGTCAGTTTATTTCATTTATTTTTATTTTTATTCATATTGTCTCCCCAGACCCTTAAAAGTAGGTCTTGATAGTGCCCATGTTGGCCTTGACCTTAAGATCTTCCTGCCTTTGCCTATAAACTTCTGGAATTACACACATGTACTGTCACCTATGCATGTATGTTAGTATGGAGGAGCTTGAACTCCCGAGGAGCTCCCTCATCCTGGAGTTGGTCTTGGCTATTATTTTCACAGAAGAAACATAGAGATCAGATTCATTTTTCAAAGGGTCATTTTCCTGTGTTCTGCTGTAGTCCTTGCTTTCTAGAGAGCAGAATGTGGTTCCCCCAGCTCTAGGAACAGCTTTATATGTATGTGCTGCCATTGATGGTCCAGCCTTGATTCCTAAGAGTGGGGTGAGGTCAGGTATTATTTCTAGAGTGGAGTGAGGTTGGGTATTGTTTAACTCCTTGACTGCATCTTCTTCAGGTGCTCAGGCACACACATCTTTCACATGATGCTCAATTTCTTAGCATCAGGGTCTTGGGCAAGAACAATTTATACCCTTAAATGCCTTGTAAAACTGAATCATGCTGACCCTTTTGATAAGAACCCATTTCCTCTGAAGGTACAGTCTCTCTGTGTTGCCCAGTTGACCTCAAGCTCAGCAGTCTCATGCCTATCTTCTAAGTAGCTAGGATTATAGCCATGCACGAGTGTGCTGAGCTGTGAGTCCTTTTGGGTCTCAAATGTCTGGTATTAAGCTTTTTCCTGCCCCACTTTGGTAAATAACCTTTACTTTTGTTCCAAGTAGTAGAAAACTTGCCTAGAATAGTTTGAACAAGAGCAGTTTTGAGCTAGGCAGAGTACTCCCTTAAGATAACCTAAGCTACAGTGTGAAGCTCTTACAAACAGACAAACAGACACGCTTAGAAACAAGAGAAGAACATTTTTGAGGGTGGAATATGATAGACAGTTTAAAGTATTATTCTTGGGTCTAATAATACTTTGGAAGAAATGTTATTTAAGTTGGAATTTTGTGAAGAGTTATTTTAAACTATCCTAAAATCAGATTGAATTTTATGGTTTCATTTTGACCAACAGGGAGTAATTTGGAAAGTAAACAATAATGGGCCGATACATATGTAAATTTCTGGCCTAGAGATGATTATTTAGCTCAAGGTGCTGAATTTATGTCAAAGAATTATGATCAAATAATTTCTCATTAAATCGGTTAACATTTGCTAGAAAATGGTTTTAAACAGTTATCTTGAACAATTAAATAATTTTTAAAAGTTTTTTTAAAGAAATTTTTTTAGTATAGTCTTTTTTTTAAATTT
>NC_022028.1:19053611-19061318 GCF_000317375.1 Microtus ochrogaster | reverse complement strand
TATTCTTTCTGTGTGTATGCCTGCAGGCCAGAAGAGGGCACCAGGCCCCATTACAGATGGTTGTGAGCCACCATATGGTTGCTGGGAATTGAACTCAGGACCTTTGGAAGAGCAGGCAATGCTCTTAACCTCCGAGCCATCTCTCCAGCCCCTTTAGTATAGTCTTATATTAAACTTGAGAACCTAAATCTCACTGCAAGGAGAAAGAGGAGACAGAATGTCAGGTCAGGTTATACAATTATGTAAATACAAGCCCATTTCCCTAAAGGAGAACCACACACCTTTTACATGAGGTCAGTCAGCACCTCTCTTACAGTTGCTTTCATTGAGCTAATGAATAGATATTCTTATTTTTGAAATACTGCATTTTTTTATTGACCTTATTAACAGCACTCTCTATGTGAGTAAATAAATCACGGGGCTGCTGCTAATTCTAAGTGCTTGTAATCGCTAAATAAAGGGTACTATAGATTCCACATGCTGTAACCTGCACATGGAAACAATGCCTTTTTTATCATCTGTAACTTTAATGGAAAGAAAATGTTAATTTAGGGTAATGAAATAGACCTCTAAGTATGATTGGTGAATAGACCATTAGGTTAATTAAAATGAGGATATGTATCACTGCTCTGGTGGAGCTACCAGCATGCAGGAGACAGATTCATTTAGTGCTTGAATAGAAAATTCAGAGCTAGTCTCTCTGAACCTAGATTTACTACAGACAGAGTAAGATCCGTGACAGGGCTTTTCATTTCTGTTTCATTTACCTTCACCTGTCACATACTTGCCATTATAGAAAGCCTGCCACATAAAGGTGAAAATCTGTACAGTCTTTGAAAAGAGTCAATTGAATTTAAATTCCTTCTGTGCATCATACCAGATGAATTAACTACAAAGTAAGACTAAGTTAAGCTATTGTGAAGAACTCTGATTTTGTAATGTGTGGCACTGAAAAGGTTAGCGCTTTAAAAATTTATTGCTTTGATAGATTAATGTGTGTCTCAGTCCCCATCAGAGAGAGGTTTTGTCATTCAGTTAACACAAAAAAACTTAAAACAGCCTAAAATGCAGAGAATAGGGCGTCTGTGGAATGCTCAGCCACAGATGGAGCAGCAGTGTCCGTGTCCTGTGTCATCTCCTCTTCGCCCCTGAGGCTCAGGGATTACCATGAAAAAGGAAGTGGAAAGATTGTGAGAACCAGATGTAGGGGAAGACTGGAGCGAAGCAGTGTCTTCTGGACATGGTGGGACCACTGCACCTGTGAGCTCACAGAAGCTGTGGTCGTCTGTACAAGACCTGCACGTGCTCAAGCCACCAGTGTCCCGGTGTGTAGAGCACAGGTGGTCTCGCAAAGCCAGCCAGTGTCCCAACATAGAGCACGGGGTGGGGGTGGGGTCCCGCAAAGACAGCTACTGTTCCAGCGTAGAGCACAGGTGGTCTTGCAGGCTCCCATCCTTAGCCAGGACTCTGCTGACAGCTGATGGCTTCTTGGGGAGGGAGAATCGGTCATCTTTAAGGGTGTAGTCTACACTCTGCAGTATATGAGTAGTCCAGATTATACTTGGTGGGTTTAAAATAAAAGACCATTGTTAGAAGTGAAGGAGTGGCTGGTAGACCTGGGGAGAAGGGGGTGAATATGCTCAAAATCCAATGTATGAATGTATGAAATTCTCAAAGAATTAAAAAAATTATTATATTAAAATATTTATTAGTTTGTAAAAATGCAATTGGGATGACCTGCAATCTTTTAGTTATTAGTTCTTTTCTGTGTCTAATATTTATAAACTAGGTTGAGACTAATTTGGTAGCTTTTTGTTTAGGTGACCAGTTTGTTGGTTGAATTTACTAAAAAATTCAGTGCTTCACTGTGGTATATATTTTATGAAGGAACTCTTGAGTGTTCTTTGATTTCATTTATTTAGTCTTAACTTTTTGGCTTTTGGTTTTTGAGTCTCTATACTCAGGTGTCATAGTGCAAATGTGGCCAGGAAGCTGCTTCTCAGTGAGAACTTCTGCTTTGGTTAAGAAGGCTTGGCATGTCTTTAAACAGGTACTGAGCTCAGTATGGTCTTGAGTTATCATCCACTTCTGCAGCATATGCCAGCTTAATGTGTCAATTCCTACTTAGGTCTTTTTATCCATAATTAGATCATGTTGCCTAATAGCCATCCAACCTCATCTTCCCCATTAGCTTTTTGTCTGCCAAATGGGGATGAGTAAGTAAATGTTCTGTCAAGGGTGTCTGACCTTCTGAGATTACTGTTGTTTACAAAACATGATGAGCCACATTCATAGCTGTCCTGGGACATGTGCAGCCAGCCCTCAGGGAAGACCTGTCTATGAGCGACTGTACAGCAAATGATGCTAAACCTTAGGATCTGTATGGTCAGTTAAATAAGAACTTGTTCTGTGCCCCGTATCTCACGGGCACTTTCTGCCTGTTAGGCTTTCCTTGGAAAACTGTAGAGATTAATAACGGAATCAGCTCCACTGACTTTGCAAATCAAAATTTATGAAGCTGAGCTTCTCTTTTTCTTTGTTCAGGCACTTAGTTTTGAGAAAGTCTTTTTTCTTATTTTTACTTACTTCTCTGGCTGTTTTCTTGAATTCCTAAATGATATAGAAGATATTTAATGACTTTATATAGGGATATATATTTAATAGTTTTATGATATATAATATTAACTCAGGAGAGCTTGATCCCAGTCATAATTTTAAGCTTATGTTAGGAAGTGAATGCTTACTCTATATATGGATTCACCTTAGAATTTTTAAAAATCATTGACTTAGATATTTAGCAGGTCCTCCCCCTCCCTCTCTTCTCTCTCTTTCCATTAAGGCTCATTTAGTTTGCATAACAAAAATGAAGGAGTTGGAAAGATGCATTGAAACCGACTGAGTCAGAACATGTTGGCAGTGAAGGCAGGTGTTGTACTCTTCCTTGTTTTCAGGATTGTAACCTTTCTTGATATGTTTCTTTCTTTCTTTTTCTTTTTTTAAAGTTTGATCTTATTTCCTAAATACTAATCTTCCATTTTCTCAAGACTTTTGTTTACTTCAAATTTAATTTGGCATGTGCGCGAGTCTCGGTGCAGTCTTGGCACTGTCATCTGTTTGTGTGTGTGATTCTCAAGGAAATGAATTGGCTTGATTTGTGTGTCAGTTCCAACAGTGTGGAACCACCGCCCGAGGCCCGTACCTTCTCACTCGTGCTACACGCTTGTCTTGGCTTGGTTGGGGGCTATGTTCTGTGTTGTCTTTATTCTAGAACTCAGGCTGCAGCCATGAAACATTTCTTGGATAAAAAGGTATCAAATTCTGTCTCATTTGTGTGTCTCCTATTCAGAAAGAATATATCACTTTAGCTGACTTTTCATTGATCAGTCAAGACCCCTGATTAGTGAAACATGGAGAGAGACAGACACACAGAAAGGAGAGACAGGCAGATGACTGAGAGACCGAGGAGAGGACGTGGAGATTTGCGAGGCCTGTATGAAATCCATAGGCCAGATGGAAATGGAGAAGTTGCCATCTTGAGCCTAGAATTTGTTGGGGAGGCTTCCTTGCCTTCATGGCCAACTTTGGACAAGTTTGAGGATGTGCACCTTTCATAAGATGCCAGGGAATTCATGTTTCTTCTAGAGTCTCTGACCAGAATCTGCATAAAATGTCGGTGAGCTTCAGATGCGCCAGTGCCTACTGTTCTCTTGCACTGCACTGAATGAGCTGGCGCTAGAATGGCACATCAATGATTAGCAATAAAGGTCAGTCTGCAAAAGCACACTGGCTAGAAAGTAAGAAAAGGTTCTGGGAGAACTAAAGTATTATGGATTAAAAATGTTGCTGATAGCAAAAGACAGCTTGGTCAGTGCTTGACTTCAGAAACATGTGCATCCTGTCATCTATCTGCCTTCTCTTGCTAAGGCAGGCTCTGTGTAGTAGGAGTAGGAGGCTGCTCATTTGTTTCCCATCCACCCAGACCCGAAAAATCACACAGAAACTATATTAGTTACAACACTGTTTGGCCAATGACTCTAGCATATTCCTAGCTAGCCCTTACATCTTAACCCATTTCTATCAATCTGTGCATTGCCAGAAGTCTGTGTCCTACTGGTAAGGTTCTTAAGTTTCTTGTGTGTCCTTCTCCTTTGGCAGCTACATGTCATCTCCCTGACTCTGCCTACTCTCTAGATCTCTTTTCAGATTTCCTGCCCAGCTTCACTCTGCTAAGCCATTGACCAAAACAGCTTTATTCATCAACCAATAAAGCAATACATATACAGAAGGGCATCCCACATCAGCTCTGCAAACTGGCGTTTGTTCTGCTTACTAAGGACAGTGATAGGCATGGTTAAGTGAGCTAGCAAGTGCGTGACACATGCATGTTCAGTGTACATTATCTTCATGATGGTGGTGAATATGATAGCTTCCCTTTTTCAAGCTTAAGTAGATCAAAACAAGTACAGTGTGGTATATGTATATGAGGTTTCTGACTAGCTTGACAAGAATAAGAGGTAAGCAAGGTGAAACTCATGCAAGTATGAAAAGCTGAATGTAACAGAAATCTACCTGAAAATTAAGGGAATGAAGAAAATTGTTCTGTGGTCTTTGAAAGTAACTTATCCGTTAATGTTTCAGTTTTGTTCATTTGGATCTAAGGTTTTGGTTTCACCAAGCTTTGTCTTAAAATCTTTGAATTAATGCTGTCTTTTTTTCACTACCGTTTTATCCTCTTTGATTGTAGGTGGTCGTTCTTCAGAACACAAGGGACAGAAGGAAAATAAGACTGACCGCTTTCTTACCAGCTACCTGAACTCTGAGTAACTTTCATGCCTGGCTCTGTCCTGAGAACATTGGTCAGGGCAACTGCAGTTCCCTGTCCTGGCTTTGCTCTCTGTGAGCTGCCCAGACCTCAGTGTTTGCTCTCCATAGTCAGCCTGCAGGAGGGGACCTCTGTGTTGTAAAATTCCCTTTGTCACCTGAGAGGACCCTCTACCTCCTGGGAGCCGCCATTCCAGCCATGTCTTCCTTCTGTGATACAGTTCACTGATGTTCCTCAGTGTGCTGAGAAGTTTCTGCTTCTTCTATTCATGCTTTAAACACAAACTAACTCGGATGTCTGTTCTTTCTTAACACCTGCTTCTTCCTGAAAGTGGAGTCGTCAACAACGTAGTGACAGCATCATTAGTATTCCAAAGATACGAGCCGAGCACCTCTGGACTTGGAATTAATAATGGTAGTAAGAGGAAGAACCACAAGGGAGCTCGGTGTGCCAGGCACTGCTCTGTCCTGTCTCTGTGCATATCATTTTTAAAGTCATCACCACTACAGCTTTGGAGAAATTTTTGTACTCCTTGTACATTATTAAGTACTTTAAGTGTTTGTTTAACTTAACTTTAATGGAATACTTGAAGGTGCATATGTTAGCCATAGGCCTCTTGGCCCCTATGCTGTTGTGTGCCAGTAGAAACTCTGAGATGGCACAGAGTCAACCAGAAGGAAGATACATGCTATTCTTATGTAGCTAGAGTGTGCATACATGATCCACTTGCCCAGTTTTGGAATAGAACACAGTAAAGGTACTAATAGGAGTCCGTTTTTCTGAGGATTGGGCAGGGGCAGTAGCTATACTGGTGTTTGGAAACAAGTGTCCAGGCCAGTTGTGTGGGTGATAGACTATAGAGTCTGTGTTCAGAAACAGTGGCTTTGAGGGTGAAAGTTAGGGCATAAACAATGGCATGTATTTCAGGGTAGTGGAGACAGGTGAATTAATTTAGATCTGTGTTTGGCTTGTTCGAATAGTCTCTTCTATTAGTATTCTTTGATTCTGAATATTTTGTTAAGTACATTTTTCTTTATTTTTTTATAAAGAGTCTTTTCTGGTTATATTTGTCAAAGATCATAACTCATAACCCTGAGTAAGACACACTGACTAAAAACTGTGTAGGGTATAGTTGGGAATATAACTCAGTCAGAAATTCCTTGCCTAGCAATCATATATCCTGGATTTGATCTCTGCCTTTGTAAAATGAACATATTACAGTATAATCATGGGGTTGTTTTTGTGGGAAGGTTTTCCTCATGGACGTTCAAAGTCAAGGCTTTGGTTATTTATTAAAAACGTTAACTTATTTGCCCTGTGATTACTTGCTCCACTCTGAACCTCAGATTTGGATGCTAGGCTTATTGGAATATCTGGAAACCTCCAAGCAGAGGTGGAATAGTTTTGAGGCCAGTACACTGACCAGTCTGGCAGTGATTTCATCATCAGCAACCTTGTGATTATTATGGGGTATGTTTATGGCTGGCTGTCAGTATTCTCTGTAAAGAGCCTGTTTAACTACTCCTCATCCCAAAGTGAAGAGCCACGAGCCTAAGTTTCTCTCTGGAGAGCTTGTGTGTTTCTGCAGAGTGCAGTGCTTTCTAGCACATTCCCTTTCAGCCTGTGGAAGAAGAGACTTTGAAATGAGAAATGTCATGCAAGGTGAATTATTGGTATTTTCACAGCAGGCAAATTTCACCATCTTTTTGTAAAAACACTATTGAATCACATTTATGGTTCTGTCACCTTTGCAATGAGAACAGATAGTGACATTTAAGCCTAGGAAAATCCAGTCTCTGATATTGACTGTTAATATCAAAAACTTGAAGAAGCAGGTAGAACATTGTGACCTTATGATGGGAATTCTTTAATTAGAGTATACAGATCAGTCAAATATTTGACTTATTGATTTTGGAGAGCCAAACTGTTTGGTATGCAAGGTCGGAGCATAGTCAAGATGTTGCCCTTGGCCCAGGATAAGCGGTCAGTAGGGTCTGGGCCGTGTGGGTAGTTGGCATGTCCACCATTTGATGTGCACCAACAGCAGTTTACTTCATTTATAGACACACATTTAAAGTGTTTGGGTTTTTAGAGTGGCTTGTTTAGGTAGTATTAACCGATAAAACATGATTAAAAATATAGCATGTTGGCCTTCTAGCTCATCCCCACTCCTTGTATGTTACTCACTGTCACACGGAAACACTTCTACAAGGAACTCTCAGTGAACACAGTGGGATGGGAAGCAGGTAGGCGATATTCACTATGCTTTCTTTCCTCTTATCTGGTCTGCAGAATTGCTCCTAGTTCTGCAGCATCCTGTTTGCAGGAGCCCCTCCTCCCACCATACAAACTGACTGAAAGACAAAACCCACATGATTGTCTCACCAGGTGCAGTCAAGTTGTGACAAAACCAACAACCCTCATGATAAAAGTCCTGGAGAGACTAGGGATACAAGGGACATACCTCAACATAATAAAAGCAATTTACAGTAAGCCCACAGCCAACATTGTCCTAAACAGGGAGAAACTCAATGCATTTCCACCGAAGTGAGGGACAAGACAAACTAGTCCATACCTATTCAGTAAATAAGTGAAGTCCTAGCCAGAGCAGAAAGACAACTGAAGAACATCAAGGGGATACTACATCAAAGGGAAGAAGTTAAAATATCTTTGTTTGCATATATGTTTTTATATATAAAAGATCCTTTTAACTCCACCAGGAAACTTTACAGCTGATAATATCTTTAGCATCTGGGTATGTTGGTACACAACTTTAATCCCAGCACTTGGGAGGCAGAGACAGTCAGATAGATCTCTGAGCTTAAGGCCATGATGAGTTCTAGAATAGCCAGACCTACGTAATAGAGACCCCTTTTCAAAATATG
>NC_022028.1:19051512-19053511 GCF_000317375.1 Microtus ochrogaster | reverse complement strand
CTGACATCCTTATACCCACAGAGTCTGGAATATTTGGTTGGAAGCTTCACCCCAGCCACTGCCATCCATGTATCCAAGGAGTCTGGAATGTTTGAGTGGAAAGTTCCATCCTAAGCCCCCTTCCCTGGGAGTTGCCGCAGTCCAGACTCCATCTCTGAGAAAATCCACCAAACGGTAACCCCCTCTCCCCAGAGAGGGTCAAGACCACTCCCACAGGCTATTTAAACTGCCCCCCCCCAACAAACACGTGGTCTTTCTGTTCTTCCTTTCCCCTATCTTTCATCTCTGGGTGGCCTTTGGCCACCTGGGAGCACAGACATCCATTAAAGCTGGGCCTTTTCTAATTCCATTTGATTTGATATGATTTGGATTATTGTATTGGCGAAGAGATTTATCAGGCCATAAAAAATTTTCATTTGGAGGTCCCACTGAAACAGTGGGGCTGTTTTTCCCACTGGCCCAGGACTACGTGTTGGAAAACGCCCTTCACTCCTGCACCTGCTCTCTGCCAGGCTAAGATTGGCTTCATCTGGGTGAGGTCTGTTGCAGTCATGGACCTGTGCCAGGCGCCCAACCCCACCAGGAGGGCCTGTGGGGCTCCTTCGGGTACTAGACATCCTTCCAAGGAATTCCACGCCTCTCTTTTTGACTCAAAAGTCCGTCACAGTGGATGCATTGTGCTAGGCTTTGAGTCTTGCATCTCGGCATAGACTTGTACCATGGGCACCTACAACTTGAAGCCAGAAACTCCAATGCCCTTGGGCTGCTTTTTACAAAAAATCCTTTTAAGTTGGCTATCTGACACCATATGTCCCTTAATGCCTAACGTGAAACAAGCCCCCATAGGCCCATGATTCCTGGATGCTGTGCTCCTGCTTCCCCCCCTAGCCTCCCTCCTCCACTTCTCTGTTTATTGTTTGTCTCCATTCCTGGCTTTAATCTGGTCATGCTGGGACTCTACAAGGGATCCATTTCCCCGTCCTTCCACTCTAAAACAGCATAGGTGTTCTGTCCTTCTGTTTCCGTTCTCCCTTACAGCATCTGCTAATCTGGTCCTTAATAGGACCACCTGTGCGCTTCCCTTGCTTCTGCCGCCTAAACCAGGATTTTTAAGTTGGTCAGTGGACACAGATTCCTATTTTTTTCATTTGTCTGCCTGTTAAAATAATGTGGCCAACTATGCTTATTTTATGTCTATAAGTGTATGTGTGCTTGCTTGTTTTAAAATCTGTAAAAATTTCTAACTCCATATTACAACAGCTCTAAAAAATACAAACCCTCAGGTAGCCACCATTTTGACCTCAGCACTATCTTTGGTAAGAGTACCCACGTGTGCTTGACTTACCAAGGAGACTGACCACAGTTAAAAAGAAAGACAACTCATGCTGGCAAGGATGTGGGGTAAGACAAATACTTATTCATTGCTGGTGGGTGGATGTATGAACACGTATAGTCACTATGGCTAGTGAAAATATGGTACATTTACACAGCCATTAAAAAATGAAATTATGAAATTCACAGGTAAATGAATGGAGTTCGGAAAAAATCTTCCCAAGTGAGGTAGCTGAGACCTAAAAAGCCAAATATCATATGTTTTCTCTTTTCTATGGATGTTTGCATTGACATTATCGAGATATGTGTTGTTCCACTCAGCTTAAGTACCTAGTAAGGAACTTGGGTGGGGGAGAGTGGGTTGGGGAGAAGAGGCTTTCCCAAGGAAGGGGAAACAGAGACAAATGGAAAACTAGAATGGATGATTAAATAAAACAGGGCATAGGAGAGAAGAATAAAGGAGAAATAGGGAGGGACTACTAACACAAAAGACCACTTGAAAAATTGTATGCAAAACCTGTAACTTTAGCATCTCCCTAAAATATAAAATAGCATCTGAAAGGAATCCAAATGGGGTCACCAAATAATAGGGAGACAATGTTGCAACTAGACATTTTATGCCACCAAGTAAACCTCTAGTGCCTGTAATAGTTACATCTTAGCCGGG
>NC_022028.1:19050433-19051047 GCF_000317375.1 Microtus ochrogaster | reverse complement strand
ATAGTGGCTTAAATATCATAGGAGTAACCATCCTCAATTTTTTTTAAAAGTTTGATTTATGGTCTACTCTCTGGAGATGGTTTTGGCTGTTAAAGTGCCCTAGAGCCTGAGGCTAGACAACTTAGGAGTCTATGGGAAAACCTACTACTATTATTCTGCAAAAGCAGCGTTGTAATAAAATGACTGTTAATGACGAACTCGTATACCCATAGATCAGAGAAGGCTCTTCTTGTATTGGCTGTCCCCACAGAGACCCTCAACTGGACAATGTTCAGAGAGCAAGAGACTTTGATGCACTAAGTCCTAAATATAATAGCCAGAGGTGATGGTTGACTCCAAGGAGACAGTGTCTTCTAGATACATATGAACTTGGAGAATGTGAATGCATTTATCTCCCCCTTTCTAGTACTTTGAAGGCTAAAATAGATTGAGCTACCTGGATATATTAAAAGATCCTTCAATTTCACTTAAGCTCACCTTAAGAAATACAAATTTTCTTTAAATAAATAATGGTTAAGAGCACTGGCTGCTCTTCCAGAGGACTCAGGTTCAGTTCATAGCTCCAAAAGGTGGTTTGTGCCTGTGTATAAGAAGTCCAGTTCCTTGAGATTTCT
>NC_022028.1:19048242-19049788 GCF_000317375.1 Microtus ochrogaster | reverse complement strand
GAAATTTTTGTTCTGATAGGTTTTGTTTGTTTGTTTTAGCAAAGGATAGTCTTCAGGCAATTTCTCCCCAAGCTTAGAGTATGATCTTTTCTTCTCTGGTTGAACAGGGTGTGTAGAGTAAATAGAGCTGCCATGTTTCAGAGTGGGGAAACCTGAAATCCTAGAATTTTGCCTTGGTTAATAAATGTGATTGAGATTTAATACTGAAAAAGATAATAACAAATAATTTATATAACCTTTTGCTAGCAGATGTTAACTAATTTGTTAGGATTAATGTATACAATATACAGTATATAAAGACTTAAAAGCTTTCTCGATTTCAGTTATAATCTGTTGCCTCAGTTTTCCATTTTTATGGTTCACACGGAGATAGATAATGTCAGATATTAGGGATATTAATTTTTCCACTCAGTATATAGTTTTTCTAGCCCTTTGGAGTTTTAAAACTCACCCCTTTTATAGGGAGCATCTGCTTTAGGAAAGGTAAGTGCTTGTGGAATTGGGACTGGGACAGAAGTAAATGCATTGTGCAGTGTGTCTCAAGCAGAGGTCACAGCGGGAGAATGTCTAAGCACAAAAATGAGAGTGATTTGTGAGCCAGCGGCTACAGAGGGGCAGCTTGTGGGAGGAAGGGTGTAAATGATGAGTGGAGTGGAGTGGGGTGTGAGAGCAAAACAGACGGACCAGTGACACAGCAGGGAGAGGAGCTTTATCAGCAAAGGAGAGAGGAGGTCAGAGTAGGAGCCGGCTAGACAACCAAGGAAGGAGGGAGCCCTTATACCCAGGGCTCCACTCTGCATGCCCCCATCTAAATGGCCACTTGGTCTGCTCGTGTGGAAAGTGGAGTCCTAGCAATGCAGGGTAGGCCAAGTGGATATTCAGTGGGTTGCAGCATGGAGAAGTGAGTAAGGTAAACACCAGCTGAAGTAGCTGAATCAGATGATCTTGTTTTCCTTTGAGAAAAGCCAGTTACACAGATTGGTCAGGCGTGTATCAGTCACGGTTCACTGCATATGTGAAAAGTCGAATTTCACATATGTTATTAAAGATATGAAAGAAAGGATGTCTCTAACCAAAAACTTAAAAGTCACTTGGAAGCAAGTTTTGGTAGCATTCGTTGCAGAGCTGGTTTTCTGGAGGACTGCCACTGTTAGCCCCGTCACCCTGGAAACAGTATAAACCTGCCGATTTTGGAGTCAGCTGCTATTTAGATGGCTTTGGTGTGGATCAGAGGGGAGCTTCAAGGAATATCTCTATCTTTATCTTTATCTCTATCTCTATCTCCATCTCCATCATCTATCTATCTATCTATCTATCTATCTATCTATCTATCTATCTATCTATCTATCTATTATCTACCTATCATCTATCTTATCTATTATCTATCTATCTATCTATCTATCTATCTATCTATCTATCATCTGTCTGTCTGTCTATCTATCTATCTATCTATCTATCATCTATCTATCTGTCTGTCTTTCTATTATCTATCTCATCTATTATCTATCTATCTATCTATCTATCGTCTATCTATCATCTATCTATC
>NC_022028.1:19042544-19047894 GCF_000317375.1 Microtus ochrogaster | reverse complement strand
ATCATCTATCTATCTATCTATCTATCTATCTATCTATCTATCTATCTGTCTATCTATCTATCTATCTGGAGCTCTGGGTTTGCTCTTTGTCATAGTGGACAGCCACAGCCACAGTCTATATGCACAGCAAAGCTCTATCAAGGCTGGCCTTTGCTCCTAAGGGAAGGTCTGGTCTAGAGTCATTTCATGTTCACCCTCCTATTCAGTCATTATCATTTCGTGGCTTCTGGCAGGGAACTCTCCATGCTTGTAGAATCCCTCAAAATGGTGCCTCTGTGTCCACCTTCTTTTGTAGTCTTATGCTGGAGCAATTTTACCTAATGTATCATTCAGTTCAGAGAGCAGAGGATTTTAGTCAGTGTGAAATCTTCAAATGCTCACATCTCTGAGTAACTGAGTAATTAAAAATATAAAATAGGCAAATGTGAAAGTTTGGCCTTTTTTTCTATGAATATAGCAGGGTGGTAGTGGTGGGGTAGTCAAAGAAAAATTATTTTGCTTAAAATAAAAGCATACTTTAAAAAGTTTGCTTTGGAGAGCAGAAAGTAATTGTATTATAAGTATGTGTAATTATTTGCATCCATTTCCTACCTCTTGGGGTTCAAATTGGTTTTCTCCAGGAAAGGCAATTACATGCAGGAGGCCACTTTTTGTTGAATTACTGTGTGTTGCATGCAGCGCAGCCCACAAATCTGAAATCAGATGTACCGCTATGATTTATAATGGCCATTAATTACGGCTTTGTATTAAAGCCTTTTAGTTTTCTGCATCAGTTAACCTACATTCTCCTTTGAAGAAGAATTACTTGCATTCGGTCTCATGCTAACTAGTGAATCCTGTCTTTTGTATTTCTCAAAGGCCCTGGATGCACTTCTCAACTAGCTTGAAGTGCGATTCCTAGAGTTGTTTAACACTGTGTATTGTTGAGGTAGTTGGGAAGATTCCATTCTACTGATGAGAATATAGCCCAGGACATGGCTCAGACTATTAATAAAAAAATCTGCCTACCACGTTTATCATCCTTACAGCACCATTCCTGACTCCGTATGCTTCCTAGTTTATAATCTTCAGGTCTCAGCTCCAGCTCCTTAGCTTCCTATGGTCTTACAAAGTGCTCAGGTTGTCTCCCTGAAGAATACAGTGCTGGGTCTGGGGTTTTGTAAAGGGCTCCTGGAATCTAGTGCACAGCAAAGATACAAGAGCTTTTGTGAACTTTCTTATGAAAAGCCAGGTTTCTCCTCCCTTTCAGAAGTAAGGAATACCTGTAGCCAAGCAAGCATGCACGGCCGGGTTCCAGCACGCGTCTCTTTGACAGTCTCCTTCTGTACGTGGGGACAAGCAGCTCCCTTTCATTTGTAGAACCACACCGTCCTCAGTTTGATGTGTGTCCAGCTGTGATTTCTTTGTTGACCTCAACTGTTTTACAGCTTCGTTAGAGACCTGCTTCTTGGTGCTGCCTTCCTGTGAATAAAGCCACATTTTGACGTAGGAAATGTCCAAAATTGGGATAAGATTTAATCACATATTTCTTACAAATTACTCACTGAATTCCATTTTCTTGAGAGTTCCTATGCCCGAGAAACACGTTTTATTTATTTTTTCTCTTTCTCTGTACCTCTCTGGCTTTCCCTCTCTCTTTGTCCTCTTTTTAAAAATATAGCCTAGGCTGGCCTTGAACTCAGTTCCTATGCCTCTACCTACTGAGTACTGTCCACCTATTAAGAATTATATTAAACATAGTTTAATCTTCCAAGTTGGACTTAATGCATGTTCTTTACTTCTGTTATTTTGCTATGTTTTATCTGAATATATTTCTAAATATTTTTTAGCAAGTGTTCCTAAATAGTGTAAGGAATTATGAAGGCAGAATAATTATGTTAGTGTAGTTTGAATGTACGCTGTCCAGAATTCAGATGCCGTTAACATGTTAGTGTTCAGGAGTGTGGCCTCTTAGCATTGGTGAAGGTACATGGGCTCCTCCTGTGCTGATGAATTTGTGCACCTATAAAGTGAGTTGGTATTGTGTGGTGCTATTCCTGGGGAGATGTGAGCAAAATGTCTGCTGACTCCACACAGGTACCCAACATAAAGTCCACCTTGATGAACCAATTAGTTTATTGGGGTTACTATAAGGAATATGGGTGAAAGGTTATTTACAGGAGCAGAAATGACTCAAAGACAGCTTTAATCAAAGTCTGCCCCAGCACGGGTGACAACTCACAGAAGCTGGGAACACAGAGCACACTGCACAGTCTGCAGGCAGCTCATCAGGGTGGAGGTTGTCTTTCCCAGGTGCCTCAGTTGGTCTAGCCTCTTTGAGAATTATACTATATTCAACAAGATCCTTCTTGCCATTTCTCCTAGAAATTAATTTAAATATTATAGTAGCCAGCTTTGGAAGTTTTCTAGTTTAAAATGAATAAATGGTGTGTTTTATTGTAGTATTTGAAGGTTGTAGGTTATGATGGGTTTAACAGTTTCCTCCTGCTCTTTCCCCTTCCTCCCACCCCACCTTCCATCTATCCTTGGGAGGTCAACTAAGTCTGTCCCATCACCTCCTTGAAGCAGGCTCCTCCCTGCCCCTACCTAGTCTGAGCAAAGGGTCTCTCCAAAGAGAATGGGCTCTACAAAGTCAGTTCATGCATTATGGTTAGATTCTGGTCCCACTGCCAGTGGCCCCATATATGATCCAAGCCACACCCTTGTCACCTGTGTCCAGGGGCCTTATTCAGTTCTATGCAGGTTCCCCTGATGTTAGTCCAGTTTGTCATCTTCCACTAGTTTGGATCATCTGATTCTGTGGGTTTCTCCATCATGGGCTTGAGCCCTTTGTTCATATTACACTCGTCCCTCTGTCTGCCTAGAGCTCAGCCCAGTGGTTAACTATGGGTTTCTACATCGGCTTCCATCTGTTTCTGGAAGAGGGTGCTAGTTTCTCTGGGGCTGTGGACTGTAGGCTGGTTTTCCTTTGCTTTATGTCTGGTATCCACTTATGAGTGAGTACATACATATTTGTCTTTCTGGGTCTGGGTTACCTCACTCAGGATGGTTTTTTTCCAGTTCTGTCCATTTGCCTGCAAATTTAAGGACATCATTGTTTTTATATTTTACTACCAAATAGTACTCCATTGTGTAAATGTACCACATTTTCCTCATCAATTCTTTGGTTGAGGGGCATTTAAGTTGTTTCTCGGTTCTGGCTTTTACAAATAATGCTGCTGTGAACATAATTGAACAAATGTCTTTGTGGTGTGATTGAGCATCTTTTGGATTTATGTCCAAAAGTGGTATCGCTGGGTCTTGAGGTAGATTGATTCCTAATTTTCTGAGAAATTGCCATACTGATTTCCACAGCATCTGTACCAGTTTGCAATGGAGTAGTGTTTCCTTTACTCCACAACCTCTCCAGCATAAGTTGTCATCAGTGTTTTTTATCTTAGCTGTCCTGACAGGAGTAAGATGGAATCTCAGAGTTGTTTTGATTTGCATTTCTTTGATTACTAAGGATGTTGAACATTTCCTTAAGTGTCTTCCAGCCATTTTAGATTCCTCTGTTGAAAGTTCTCTGTTTAGGTCTGTACTCCATTTTTTTTTATTGAATTATTTTTGTTCTTTTGATGACCAATTTATTGAATACTTTGCATATTTTGGAGATCAGACCTCTGTCTGATGTGGGGTTGATAAAGATCCCATTCTGTAGACTGTTGCTTTGTGTTATTACTGTGTCCTCAGTTTCAGGAGGTTCCATTTATTAATTGTTGCTCTCAGTGTCTGTGCTACTGGGGCTATATTTAGGAAGCTGTCTCCTGTGTCAACGCATTTGAGGGTACTTTTCACTTTCTCTTCAATGAGATTCAGTGTGACTGGATTTATGTTGAGGTTTTTCATCCATTTGGACTTGATTTTTGTGTATGGTGATAGACATGAATCTGTTTACATTCTTTTTTTAAATTTATTTATTTATTATGTATACAACATATGTATATTTATTTATTTGTTATGTATACAACATTCCTTCCATGTATGCCTGCATACCAGAAGCGGACACCAGATCTTATTATAGATGGCTGTGAGCCATCATGTGGTTGCTGGGAATTGAACTCAGGACCTCTGGAAGAGCAGTCAGTGCTCTTAACCTCTGAGCCATCTCTCTAGCCCTGTTTACATTTTTTTACATGTTGACTTCCAGTTATATAGGCACCATTTGTCGAAGATGTTTCTTTTTTCCGTTTTATATTTTTATCTTATTTGTCAAAAATCAGGTGTTCATAGGTGTATGGGTTAATATCAGGATCTTTGATTCAATTCCATTCGACTACCTGTCTGTTTTTATGCCAATACCAAGATGTTTTTATTACTGTAACTCTAGTAGAGTTTGAAGACAGGGATGGTGTTGCCTCCAGAAGTTCCTTTCTTGTACAAGAATGTTTTGGCTATTCTGTTTTTTGTTGTTGTTTCTCCTTATGAAATTTAGTATTGTTCTTTCGAGGTCTGTGAAGAATTGTGCTGGGATTTTGATGGGGATTGCAGAGTCTGTAGATTGCTTTTGGTAAGATTGCTATTTTTACCATGTTAATCCTACCTGTACGTAACCATTGGAGATCTTTCCATTTTCTGATATCTTCTTCAATTTTTTTCTTCCAGACTTAAATTTCTTGTCATACAGTTCTTTCATTTCTTTGGTTAGAGTTACCCCAAGATATTTTGTGTTGTTGTGGCTATTGTGAAGGGTGATGTGTCTTTGATTTCTTTCTCAGTCCATTTATCATCCTTATATAGGAGGGCTACTGATTTTTTTTAGTTGATCTTGTATCCTGCCACATTACTAAAGGTGTTTTTCAGCTGGAAGATTCTCTGGTAGAATTTTTGGTGTCACTATCATATCATCAGCAAATAATGAAAGTCTGACTTCTTCCTTTCCAGTTTGTCTCCTCTTGATCTCCTTTTGTTGTTCTATTGCTCTAGCAGGGCTTTGAGTAGTATAGTGAATAGATATAGAGAAAGTGGACAGCTTTGTCTCGTTTCTGATTTTAGTGGAATCACTTTTAGTTTTTCTCCATTTTGTTTGATGTTGGCTGTCGGCTTGCTGTATATTGCTTTTATTATGTTTACGAATGTTCCTTGTATCCCTGATTCTTTAAGACCTTTATCATGAAGGGGTGTTGGATAATGTCAAAGACTTTTAATCATGTAATGAGATGATCATGTGTTTTTTTATTTCAGCTTGTTTTTATGATGGATTACATGGACAGATTTTTGTATGTTGAACCATCCCTGCATCTCTAGGATGAAGCCTATTTTATCTTGGTGGATGATTTTTCTGATGTGTTCTTGGAATTCTGTTTCCTTC
>NC_022028.1:19038500-19041353 GCF_000317375.1 Microtus ochrogaster | reverse complement strand
ATGCAAGCAGGCCTCTAGGTGGAGCAGGGCTAAGGTTCAGGTGGCTTGCCTCCTCCCTGATGAGTTGGTTGCTAGGGCCTCCTCTGGTGCTCCCTGGTGGGTCAGTCGCTAGGGTCTCCTCTGTCACCATTATATTAATAATACAACACAATTAGTTATGAAAGTTAAAATTTAAGGTGTGTACCCACATTATTTTTTAAATAAAAACTCAGACAATCGTGATTATGGTTTAAGTTGCACTGGTGTGATTTAAAATGTAATACTACTATGTAAGAAACTGCACAGCAATTTTATTTACTAATTTTCTGATCAGGTGGACTCGTAAGAACCTTGTAAGCTGTGGGTGTGGATGTGTGGCTATATCTCAAGTTCTTCTGGAGAATGAGACAAGAGCATTTGAGGAAAATGGTCACTTGAGTTCAGGAGTTCAAAACTAGTAAGATCTTGTTTTGGAAAAAATTTGTGAAATTTAATTCTTATGTTTTTATTATAATTTTATAAAAAGATACTAGTTTTCGGTTGTTTGTAAATAGTACTGAGTGGTGAGCATTACATTTGTATTTACGTAAAGGTAGCATGAAGATAATTCATAGCATTGCATGTAAAGCATGTCTCATTGATGTCCATAGTCAAAGTGTGTCCACTTAAAATCTGCAAATCCCACCAAGTATAGGAATTTATTATTATACAAATGAAGATGTATAGGGAGTTAAGGCATAGGGAGTTAAATTTGCCAACCATCACTTGAATTCAGCTAGTCCCACTCAAAATGGACCAGTTGTTATTATACCTTTAAAGTGTTTTCATACCTTACCTTCAGTTATGAAATACTGTGTGTGTTTACCAAGTTGTACAAATAAGGATATTGCCTCTTACATGTACATTCTTTGATACACATAAACAAAAGCAGTAGACATTAGTATATTTTACTAATGACATTTAACTTTTACTTAGTAATATGCATTAGTTTTAGCTTGAAATTTGTAAATGAACTTTATTTGGCAAATGTGTCAGAAATTGTCCCACTTTGGAGTCTATAAATATGCTCTAGAATCTCAGGTACTGGCTGCTGTGTTCTCTGGGGCAAACTCCTAGCGTCTCTGAGAATTTCCCCACCTGTGCAGCAGTTACGTGTTCCCGTGCATCTCTTAATGCCTTGGGGAATGCAGAGCATCAGTTAAATCCCGCCACAATCATTTTTTTCCTGATACTTGTCAGTCACTGATCTAAACTGGAACAGAATCTTACGCGGAAGAATTTACTCAGGGAGTAAAGAAAGCACCTTGCAAGTGTGAGGCCTGGAGTTTCAACACCCAGAACACACATAAAACCTGCTGGGCCATGATGGGCCCTACAATCCCAGCTCTTGAGAGATACAGATGGGGTTCCTGGGGCAAGCTGGTTTAGTAGATTAGTCAGAATCAGTTAGCTCTGGGTTCAGAGAGAGCTCCACCTCAATAAATGAACACACATGGAGAAATCAACTTCATGTTGCTTGCACAGTCCATGTACATGTAACTGTGCCCCCAGGCAAACTCATGCACACATTCATGCATGCCATACACACGCTCCCTTCCCCTCTAAAGTATGCCATCTGATTGAAGGCTGCTGACCCAGAACATTCTGGGTCTATAAAACAGTCTGTTTTATAAAACAAGCCTTGGGAATTATCCACTGTTGCTTGGTTAATGTGCTGTAATCTGCTAAAAAAAAAGAAAAGTACCCAAATTAAAATGATTCTTTCAAGAATAACAGGAAAGGTTTCCGATAGACTGCTTTTTATTTTGTAGCTTTTATTAATCTTTAATGACTTTTCTCCTGTCTGAGCATGGTGAACTTGCAGATGTTCCTTGGAGAGTTTCAAAAGATAGACTTGAAAGTGTAATCCACTGTGCTCTTATTACTGTTTTGTAGAGAGAAAATCCTCTTCCCTGTCTCTTATAGCTGGATGTGTTGCCAAATCTGCACATGGCCTTGAATGAACATTTTAACATCCTCACTGTACTAATTATGTAGTTAATAGGGCTGAGGAAATATTTAAGTAAGATATTTAAGTGTGTGTGTGTGTGTGTGTGTGTGTGTGTGTGACTGCGTGACTGCTCCACTCTGATTTATAAAGCACTTTGCCTGTTGGAAATCCAGCCAGTTTCTAATATTGTTTGCCCTGCTAGATGCCCAGCAAGATACCGAAAAGTTAATGGCTATGTCTGCAGAGAATGGTAAGTCTGAGGGGAAGCTAAACATAGTAGCTCTTATTAGGCAAGCATAGTAGTTCATGTTACAGACTTGTTGTGCAGAGGACAGAGCGATCCTGTGTGCGTGAAGGAGGCAGAGGATGTATTATGGCAGAAGAGGTGCTTTGGGCTGGATCTGAGGGATGAGCAGTATTTCTTAAGGTGCCAGTGCAGTGGCAAGTGTTAGATACTTCTGAGAGTGAAAAACCTATGGATTGAGAGCTGAACTCTAGATGCTCAGTGTACAGAGAACAGCAGAGGCTGACCTGGAGCTGAGGAGAGGAGGTGAAGAGCAGACTCAGCTGAGGGGCCTGGGAATTGAATGTACTTGTGCTTAACTCAGTAGGCCATAGAAAACTGTGACTTTTAAAATTTGGTTTATTTTGAATATACACAAGAAGTTGAAAAAGAAGTGTGGTTAGGAGTACTGTATATCATATACCCAGTTTTTACCATAGGAAATATTATATAATTACCATGTTAAAACTGAGAGATTGACATTGGAAGAACTCATAGAGCTGTTTGGAATGTCAGGGTTTTTTTTGTCCTTCCTTCCTTCCTTCCTTCCTTCCTTCCTTCCTTCCTTCCTTCCTTCCTTCCTTCCTTCCTTCCTTCCTTC
>NC_022028.1:19036941-19038400 GCF_000317375.1 Microtus ochrogaster | reverse complement strand
CTTCCTTCCTTCCTTCCTTCCTTCCTTCCGTGTGTGAAGTTTTAGTGCCTTGGTAGATTTGTTTAAACATCTCCACAGGCCTTCCCTTTGTGTCACCGCCTTCTATTTCCTCCCTAAGCCCTGCCATCCACTAGTCTGTCCTAGATTGCTATGACTTTATCTAAAAATATACTATGAAATTATATGATGTGTAACTTTAGAGAAAATTAAGGTAATCAGAGGAATATAGGGAGTTGTGATGCGGTTCAGAGAGGAGCTCCTTCCATGAGTTTGCCCCGTGGTGGCATCTCACACAACAGATTTCAACCCAGGAAGCTGACATTGCAGTGTGTGTTTGTGCAGTTTTGTGCTGCCCTCTCTTGTGTGGACCTGTGTCAGCACCCTATAATATGAATATATAATATAATGTATTGAAAATGTAGTATTCAATTCAACTCTGTGTAGTCCTACCTATTCTACCCCAGTCCCGTTTCTAAATCCTACCCACAGGGAAGCAGTTTCCCCTTTAACATCATCGCACCCAGAGTGCTGCCTGGCTGGGTTCTACAGCCTGTGACCCTTTAAAATCGGCTCTTGTTTAACATAAGGTCCTCGAGAAACATCGAAGTGGATGTATATATTTTACATCTCTGGATCACATTCGTTTGCTTCTTCATCTGTTGAAAGCCATCTTGTTTGTCTTCAGGTTTTTGATAATATGAATAAAGCTCCCTCAGCATTTGTGCCATATTTTGCACGAATATGTGTACTTTTTAGACATTTGTACTGACAGAGCACTTGTGCTGGGCCATTTGCTGACGACATATTTGCTTTTTAGAGGCATGGCCAAATAGTAGCTTTACCACTTGCATTTCTGCCAGTATCATGTGCTTTCTGAATTCTCGCCAATATTTGGTATCCTCATGCTACTATTTTTCAAATATTTTCTATTCTGATAGGTCTGTATTGATCTCATTATGTTTTAATTTCCTGTCCTTACTGCCTAGTGATATCAAACATATTTTCTCTCAGAGTCTTTTTTAGTTTGTCATACTTTAGATCATTTCTCCCCAGCTTGGAGCGATGAGAAGGGAAGCAGGATGTAGGGAGATTAATTGGAATGTGTTTAGCTAGTTCAGGTAGGGACCTAGAGGGGCTACAGCGGTGGCCTGGGTAAGAACAGAAGGGTGACTGGTGGGCGCATGCAGGTGGGCGAGAGCAAAGGAGAAAGAAGCGGGGTGAGCATATGGCTGTCGAGGGCTGCTGACTGTTACCGGTGACAAATATTAGCCCACCATTTTCTTAACAGTTTAGAGGAAAATGAAGAGTTGGTTTGTACTGTGGTCATTTTGAGTGCAGGTTGAATGTTTTAGTTTTCCATAAAGACAGTGTTATAAAGAAATGTTATGTCAAAGATTTAAAAGAAAATTTCAGAGCCACCCAAGTGAGTGCATACTATCGAGTCACCTTCTTTTTTTTT
>NC_022028.1:19027472-19036161 GCF_000317375.1 Microtus ochrogaster | reverse complement strand
GCCTGGGAGAAAATTGGGATCTTGGGGGTGGGGTGGGAGGGGGGTAAGGGGAGATGGGGACAGATAAGGCAGAAGGGGAGGATTGGGGGAACTTGGGGAAAAAGGAGGATTGGGATAAAGGAAGGTTGGATAAGGGAACACGGAAGCTCAATTCTTAGATAAGGGAACCACCTTAGGGTTGGCAAGAGCCTCGAGTCACCTTCTATACTGGAATGAGAAGTACAATCAGTGCACTATTGGGTCCAAAGTCTGAGTATCTTGAGACTGAGGTGTAAATGAGAAGAATATGTTTGGTTTGATTCTATAGTCTGGCCTGGCTTTGTGGCCCTCCTATGCCTGCCCTCCAGTACGTGGGATTATGGAGTGTACCACCACATTCATTATTTTCTTTTCAACACAGGAAAGTAAACATGTTTATATAAAGCAAAAAGAGAAGGCAGTAGGCACTTGAGAGGTTTAAGAAGCATAGGGGAACAAACCATGTTATAGCTATGGAGCCCAGTGTCTGATAGACACACACAAGATAAGAGGGCAGGGAACACAGGCACCTTCACACACCAGCTTTGTAAAGATCCCAGTTGTTTTTGGTAGGTGCCTTTAAAATTTTGGGAACTGTTTGGTATTTCATGTGATAACATTATTGCAATATCTTAGTAGGGCGCATTCCACTTTCTGTTGATGGTCTCTTATATTTGATTAAAACATATAAACTGAGGGGCACATGTAGCAAAATAGGAAAAGTCACACTTTTATAGTTAGTACCCTAGTTAGCTGCATCTGTCAGTTGCACACAGCCTAGAGTCGCAGAGGGAGTTAGAATATTTGATTGCCAAGATTACTCTGTGGACGTGTCTGCAGGGCATTGTCTTGATTGATAGTTGTTTCTAGTCCATTGCATTTCTTATTCCTAGGCAGGTGGTCTGAGAGTTGGATATAAAAGCTAGTTGAGGCTGGGTTTGGTGGTGCATCCCAGCACTTGGAAGACAGAGGCAGGTAGATTTCTGTGAGTTCAAAGCCAGCCTGTCCTACAGAGTGAGTTCCAGGACAACTAGAGCTGTCAAATGAGAAACTCTGTCTTGGAGAAAGAAGCAAGCAAGCAAGCTAGTTGAGGAGGAGTCAGCAAGTATGCAGTTTTCTCCATAGTTTCAGCTTCAATGCCCTCTTGAATTCCTGCCCTGATTTACTTCACTGATGGATTGTGACCTGGAAGTTTAAGTAAACCCTTTCCTCCCACAAGCTCCTTTTGGTCATGCTGTCCTTTTGGTCAAACTCGAATAGTTAGTATTGTGCTTTTCATCCAGGGGATCTTGTGACTCATACGTTCAAAGTATGTTATTGGAGGAAGCAAAATGTAAAGAATGCATGATGCAGGTATTTTCCTTAGTTGTAATAAGATATATTTAGGGATAGTGAGTGCTTAAATGACAAATTTTGGAGCTTTTTGTCTATGGTAAGATATTTTGCAACTAACATTGCCCATGGTTCCCCAGTTTCTCTTTTCTAAAAATGTATAATAAAACATGGAAATGTCAACTATAAAGGATGGCAATTGCTCTGACTTGTCCTTTGCTTGTCTGGCTATCCATCACACAGCATCAAACCTCTTGTGCCAGAAAGTATGAAATAATGTCCTTGGAAAGTAATCAGTCAAATGTGTGTCAAGGTCTTTTAAAGTCTCAACTAGCTGTTTGGTATCAGAAGAAGTTTTACAAATATGCTTTAATAAAATGTTTATTCTTAAGGAAGTGTGTCTCTCAACTTGTTTACTTTATCCCCATTACTTGATTTTATACCGTGGGTGGATGGGCAAGTAGATACAATATGTCACAAGGTCCAGAATTTATACCCATGTTGCCTCCAGGAATGTCCAAGGTCTGCTCCATTCTGCCACTAAGAAGGGAATTAATAACTTGTGTTATTAGAATAGCAAGTACATTTTTATAGTATCTCCATTATTATTAATTATTATTATTATTTTGTAATACTATAGTAGGTAAGGATTCTTTTTAAAACATTTCTAGACCAATATCCCTCCCCCAACTTACCTTAGAATTTATTTATTATTAGACATAAAAATAGAAAAGGGTCATAAACTGAGAACAAGAGATAAGAAAAATAACCTCTTTCTCTAAGAAAATGAAATTTTGTGTGCAGTTTTGATTTACTGAATTGTTACATTGGCATTGAGCTGATTATTGTATTGGTGTCAATGTAATGAGTGCAGACGCTTGGGTATGTGTTACTGGAAAGATCACATGTCACTTTCTGGATTTTGGAAAGGAGAACAGTGTGCATGTTCAGGTTGCTACTTCAAAATGAGAAACTTTCTGAATATTGTGTTATTACTCAGAAACTTCAAGTTTGATAAAAATCCATTTAATATTGTAGGATGTGAAAACTGAAATCTGAAACACTTATAATTCCAAACATTTTGCTTTAAGATAAAAGGAAGGAAATGGGAAAGGAAGAGATTCTGTCAATCCTTATATGTTTGTTGAAACATTCAAAATATGCAGTTTCAACATACTTGGCCTCTGTGTGGTGAAGTAAGGCCTTTCTGAAAGTCTTATTTAATGGTACGTGATCACACAGGAGTGGAAAGTCTAGATTGTTTTGTATCTTCAACAGAGTACAGTATACTTTGCTATCTTCATTTGTGTGTATATGTTGACCTTGGGCATGTGTGTATTGTATGCACACACGTGTGCTTGTGTAGGCTGGACGTTGATGTTGGTTGCCTTGTCTCTGTTGATGTCTAGTTTAGTTTGGAGACTCTTCATCTCTCACTGAACCTGAGGAACATAAATTCTGCTAGACTGCCTGGCCATATGTGATTAAACCTGGATAGAGGAGTCAGCTCTGTGTGACATGGAAAGGCACAGTGGATTCTGTTTACACTCAACTAAAAACCTTTTGTCCATTAAGGAGTACTCTCTGGGTTAGGTGAGAAAGAGAAGCAGCGAGGGTGCTGAGCCAGTGAGTCCTCCTGCAGGCAGCAACCCTGAACACGAGGATGGGCTTTGCTCTAGTTACCCAAACTGCACATTTGCAATAGCAGTTGAGGTTTTAGCTGCAGGGGAAACAGGAACCCTCTGTATCCTTTTCAGTTTTTTGTTTTTAATCACCCTCCGACTCCCAGTACTTCAAGTGCATTTCAGAGGACTGTGCTTTCTAGAACGCCTGCTTCCAAGGCATTCGTACAAATCTTACCACCGCCTTGGCTTTCTTCTCCATTGACCTGCCTCACTTCCGAGTGTTAGTGGAAGTTCACATCAGAGGAAAGTGAGGTTTTATTTTTATTATTATTTTTTGAAATAGATAAGTAAATAAGTAAGTAAGTAAATAAATAAATAACGTTAAAGCCTGTATTTATACATACATATCTCTTTACTTTGGTAATTAATTATATCGGTGAGTCTTTTGATGTTAATTTCAAATACTTAATTAAGGAACATGTTAGGGATCGGGCAGAGTAGAGTTCAACATTCCAGATGTAGTAAGTACACTGCCCGTGCAAGTGCCAGTGCAGTGGGAACTCAGACCGCGTATGTGAGCGGGACTGCAGGAATCATTGACCCTGCTTAGGGAAGATGAATGACAGGCACTGTGAAGGTCACTCTTCCCTGGGAAGTCTTTTAGACATTTACCAGACATCTGTAGAGACAGTTGGCATTTCTAGTGCCCAGAATACAACCTGTGTGATTGTTTAGGAAGCTTTATGAGCAACTTCCATCTAATGCAATTTGGCTTAATATTCATGTTTGAGGAACAGTTTAGCTCTGCAAAACTCAGAAAGGGCATTTTACTATGAAATAAGAAATAACAAGTTTATGTTTATGTTAGTATGGTATAGATATTTTAAAAAGATGATGAGTGAAAATATAATAATGAATTTTAGTTCCTTTAGTATCATTTTACGAATTTATTACATGAGTTAACATCTACAAACAAATGGTTTGTAAAGTCTCTGAGTATAAAGATGTTTTGGGGTGAAACAATGTTAGCTTTATCTCTTAGTCGTTGTGATGAATACAATACCCAGACCCAGTGTCATCTTGGCCAACTCTCCATCCTAAATGCATCACCAGGGACTTCTTTGGCAGGGCCCTATAGAATGTGAAAATATAATACTATGATTTTTAAAGTAATAAGGTGTGCAAAATGTACAGGAGAGTAGTCTGCAAAGCTATAGTAGTGACTCCACTTCCACCCAGAGATGGTTCAGAAGCAATGCAGGAGATTCTTCTGTTTAAAGATAGTGGCAGTAGACCTAAGGGAGGCTGTTGCTTTTGTTTTGCTTTGCTGGGGATTGGACCCAGAACTTTGTAGATGCTGGCAGGTGTCCTCCCACTGAGATAGACAGTGAATTGGCCACTAGAGGTTCAGGGACTTTTGGTGTGCCAGGCTGAGGCACTACCTTTTTGGGGAGTGTCCTACGTATGGAAAAAGGATGATGGTTACTTGTGTGGTTCTGTCCTTATTCATAAGAAAAGTCTCAGACAGTTGCAAACTCTTGGTTGATGATAGGAAGAATGGGACAGTCTGGATTTCATTTGCCAGATTCTTCTTTTGTTCTTGAGAAGTCCGGTGGTGAGACGAATTGTGAGTAGCTGTTGAATACTGCCCAGTGAGTACCTGCCCTGGACTTATCCCCAATAGAAAGAAATGAGGAGAGAGAAAGGCAGAAAGAGGGCATCTGAGTTCAGCAGTGGTGAAACTGCTTGCTGTAGAATTCTGAGCCTAAATTAGGAAGTTCCTCTCAAAGTTTTAAGAGTTTTGTGGGGAGAAATGAGTGCCCCATGTGCTCCCTCTTGTGTATCTCTGCTCTTCTTCCTCTTCCTACTCGAGCACTTGTTTTGTATTTTATAGTCATGAATGCTAGCAGCACGCTGTGGTGCTCAGGGCAGCCCCTGCTACCCATTTTCTTCTCATACGAGGTCCTGTGATCAAACCTGAGAGCTGGAATATCTGCTTGCATGAGTCCTAGGCTTGCTCCCCTCAGTCTGCGTGTCAGGCAGCCCCCTGGATTGGAAACATCTTGTCACCTCTACAATGCTTACTATTTTTGGAAGTTAAACTACTTGGCATGTTTAGGACTCCAATGGGATCTGTTTTGCTTAGCAAGGTTGTTGGCCAGTTTTGGAGCCTTTGTGTGAAAATCGTGTTGGTGGCCAACAGAGAGGGAAATTTCCAGGTTCTGCTGCAGGCGGACAAACCACTCTGATGTGCCGATCCATGAGATAACCTCTTCACAAGCACTGTGAACATCAGCGACTCTGGGGGCGTTCGAGTACTAGTTGTTATGGCTAGCAAGGAGCAGTCTAACCTGCCAAGGGAGATTATGAGATGGGAGAACAAACGTGGCCACAGAAGGAAGTAGAAGTAGAACATGGAAGTCCACAGTGTAGGCTCTGCAATTGGGATCCATTGCTGTTATAACAGAATGTAGTTCAGAAGGACACAGGATTTTCTGTTGCTAAAATCAATGAAGTTAAAAGAGCAGCTGCTTGTAAAAGTTAATTTTCTTTGACATCTGCATTGGTCCCAGTAATAAAAATAATAGCTCTGTTGAACAGCCTGTCTTTTCTAACCCCACATCTTCTTTTTTTCTGTGAAATGTTTGGAAAATTGTTGCCTTTTGGTTTCAGAAAATGAACAATGAATCATGTGATTTTTAAGATGAATGTAAAGTATAATCTATGCATCTTTAACTTAGTAGAAAACATTTTTAGTTGGCACTCTTAGGAAATAACAGGATGCATAGGGTGATTCCAGACCTGTGAATCGAAGAGCATGTGACAATATTTTAATAACTTTTTTCTATTTTCCTTACTTAAAAATTTAAATTAGATTCTTCTTATCACTTGTAAAGATACATAAATGCCTCTGTCCTGTTTCAGTGGTACAGACTACTGTTCTGCTTATTTGAATAAACAATGCTAATTGCAGAGCGTGCCTGACTTTGCATCATCCACCTTGGATTTCTGTCTGGGTACTCCTTCGATAGTAGGTATTTTCTTCTCTCTGGAGTTTCATAAGAAAGCAGAAGTGACTGGTAGAGGGTAAAGCACCAGAGAACAAAACTGAGCAATATTTCCAAGTGAGCTACGTTTTCTTGTCATTTTTATGTGTTTTAATTTAGCCAGTGTTAGGTGGGCAGTTCGGAGAGGAGGGATTTATTATTTTAAAATGAGCCGCTGTGTTCTTCATTTTCAACTGATTGAACCATTTTTAGTTTTAAAGTGCCTATTGTCCCTTTAAGATCCATTTACTATGTTTGGTCATGTGTTTGCTCCTCATTATTCATGTTCCCTCTTTGTATGTTTATCTTCTGAAAATATGTTCTTTTCACAGGCTCCTTAAGAGCCCCTCGAAAATTTTCTTGACAAAACATTTTATGTACTTTCATGTGTATGTGAGTGCCCAAATGTTTGTAATGCACCATGTGCATGCAGGTATCCTCAGAGGATAGAAGAGGATATGGGATCCACTGGACGGCTAGCCATAGTTACAGACAGCCGCGCGCATCACACACATGTAGTGCCTATGGAGGTCAGAAGAGGGTGCCAGACTCCCAGCACTGGTGTTACAGAGGGCTGTAAGTCCCCATGTAGGTGTTGGGAACTGAACCTGGGTCCTAGCAAAGAGTGGCCAGTGCACTTAAATGCTGAATCAGATTTCTTTAGCCCCTTAGATATATTTTTTTTAACATCTAAATTCAACTCTTTCAATTTGTTTGATTGATTGATTCTTTTGAGATAGGCTCTTATGTATGCCAGGCTGTCCTTAAACTTCTGACCTTCCTCCATCAACCTCCCAAGTGCTATGATTAAATGTGGGTCACCATGCCAGCTCTAAAAGGTAATATAGCCACTGTTTTACCATTAATACTAATACAGTTGCTTACTTTCCTGATATTCTTTATGCCCTTTAGTCCCAGAGTTCTGTGATGTACATTTGCTTCATATTCCTCATGCTCATGTTTGCCTTTCTACCACAGCTGTCTTGGCCATAGTTTTGTTGTTCATGTTGAATCCCTGTGGGTACTATACTCTTAATTGCTTCCCTTGCTGCTGCTTAAGTTTGCCCTCCTCAGTTCCTTTCACTCCTGGAAAAACAACTGTCCTCCCTTGCCTTAAGTATTTCAAACACAGATGTGTACAGAATAGGATGACAAAGAGCCATGCACTTAGCTCCATGAATCACCCAAAGTTAATGGACAGTCATTGCTTCAGAATGCTCTTAGGACTGAGGAAAGGAAGAGAATGCCACTTAGAAAATATAAACTTTTGTAGTTAACTGTCTGATGTGGGATTCCCCTCTGTATACTGTGAATTATGTTTTATTACCATCGGTTAATAAAGAAGGTTTCGGCCTATGGCAGGGCAGAATAAAGTCAGGTGGGAAATTTGAACAGAGATACAGAGAGAGAATAGGCAGAGTCAAAGAGACACCATGTAGCTGCCAAAGGAGAAAGATGCTTCTGGAATCTTTCTAGTAGGCCACAGCCTCATGGTGATACACAGATGACTAGAAATGGATTAATTTAAGATGTAAGAGCTTGCTAGGAATATGCCCAAGTTATTGGCCAAACAGTGTTGTAATTAATATAGTCTCTGTGTGATTGTCGGGTCTGAGCAGCTAGGAACAAACCAGCAGCCTCCATTTACACCTGCCCCTTTTGCTTTTCTCAGATAAATAGGAAATTGCTTTCCTTACAAAGGAATTTAAAAACCTACTATTGAGTTTAATTCTAAAAGTTACTCTTTCTGTACTGACCAGCTTCTATTTTTAGCTGTATTGAAGAGCTTGTATCTAAGTGGAAGGTACACTTACATATTAGCCTGTGTGTTCCATTGCTTTGAGGTTTTGTTCTCATCTGGGAGGTGAGGTGTCAGGGCCTCGCTCTGAAGGTCGAGGTAGGCAGAACGCTCCATCCTCCTGTCTCCACTCCCTAGTGCTGAGATTAGAGCTGTTTACTGCTAAAAAGACATGTGTGCCAAGCATACTTCCTATCCAAGTTTTTCTATTCTTGAGTAAATTAGTCTTCTAATTACTATTTACATTTGAATTTCCATCTGATTCCGTGTCCTTTGCGGGTAGGATGTTCTGAGACAAAATTTTGACTTTCCTTAAGAAAGTTACTCTGTTCCAGAAACCACAACAGTGACACCTTAGAAAGCATATAAATATACCCTTTAAATTCAGCACTGGTTTATACACAGAGCCTGTTTCTTCACTTTAATTTATCTGGCCCTATTACAGAGGTGCTGTTACACTGACCCTTACTGTCTGGCATGTGTTTAAGTCGTCTTAGTCTTGTCAGATTTTTAAATATTTTATTTTTTAAACTTATATGTAAATGGATGTGTCAGTGGGTGGGCCATACACACTTGAGTGCAGATGCCTCAAGTCAGAAGACATCATTGAATCCCCTGAGTTGAATTTTGGGTGGCTTTGAGCCACCTGATTTAAGTTCTGGCAAGTAAACTCAGGACCTCTAGAAGAACAGTAACTGCTCTTAACCTGTGAGCCATCTCCAGGTATATTAAAAAAAATGTTTTTATTCATTCAGAAAGACATTACACTTTTAATAATGCCTCATAATGTGTCTTCACTTGATATTTCTCTTTTATTTGTAGCAATTATCTAGTGACCAGAAATCCCCTTTACTCCAAACCAGGAAGAC
>NC_022028.1:19022622-19027159 GCF_000317375.1 Microtus ochrogaster | reverse complement strand
TTTTATGAGTTTATACTACACCCATAATTTGAGTTTTGAACCAAAAAACCACAGTTCCGTTGTCTTTGTTAGGGTTTTTATTCCTGTGATGAAACACCAAGACCAAAAAGCAAGTTGGGGAGGAAAGGGTTTATTTGGTTTACACTTCCATTCTGCTTTTCTTCATCAAAGGGAGTCAGGACAGGAATTCAAATAGGGCAGGGACCTGGAGGCAGGAACTGATGCATAGGCTGTGGAAAGGTGCTGCTTACTGGCTTGCTCCTCATGGCTTGCTTAGCCTGCTTTCTTATAGAACCCAGGACCACCAGTCTAGGAGTAGTGTCACCCACCATGGGCTGGGCCCTCTTCCATCAATCACTAGAGAAAATGCTGTACAGCCAGATCTTACGGAGGTATTTTCTTATGTTTTCCTCCTCAGGTAACTCTAGTTTGAGTGTCAAGTTGACATTAAACTAGCCAGTGCATCCATCTATGGAGCACTTGTTGTATTTAAGGAAGTCTTTAGATGCCTTATTGAGCTAGAAATGAAAGGGAAAATGTCTGTGGCCTTCTGGATAGTAAGTTGCATTTACTAATGGAGTTAGAATGCAAGGCCAACAGGATCATTGCCCAGGGCAGCCTTTCTAAAGTACTGCGGGGAAATGTTTAAAAGGGAAGAGCCTCCATAACCTGTGCTGCTGCATGACCGCTGCAACTGTCCTCAGCACTGACGGGAAAGTGGAGGCAGGAGACGAAATGCCTGGGCCTTCGGGGCTTGTGTATGTTGTGGGGAATGAGGGGCGGTGGAGCAATGACTAGGAATGCACTGGGGACGGTGAGTGCTGTGAGAATAGAAGACCAGTTGAGATGCCGCTTTCCAGGGCTCAGCAGCCTCTGTGGAGGTGGCATGTGAGCCAGATCCCAGATGCCGAGAAGGAATGCTTTGGCCATCTTGACCACTGAAAATGCGGAGATGACGTGAAGCTTGCAGACTGCTGCCTGTCTGCATAAGGCATCACATAAGTGTCTCAGGATCAGGCACAACTCCCGAGTCCTCACAGCCATGCGGGGATGAGTCAAGATTGATGGTGTGGCAGAGAGGAATATTTTGTTCTGTGTGTGCAGATCTTTGCTGTTAACCTGGCTCTGTATGAGATTTGCTCAATGATACCAATCTTTAAAGGTTCGTTTTTATTGTTTTTAAAATTATGTGTCTTTTTGTGGATATGTGCGTGTGAATGCAAGTGCCCACAGAGACCAGAGGAATGTGAGCTCCTGGAACTGGAGTTGGTTGTGATTGTGGGTGCCAGGAACCAAACTCATGTCCTTTGAGAGGTAAATAGTACATGCAGGTGCCGAGCCATCTCTCTAGCCTGATAGAATTCGTTAAAACAAAATAGACCTAAGCATCACTGAGTCCCTTTGTAATTCCCGTAACATTAGTACTCTAGAGATAAAGCCAGGCAGGTTCCCTCAACTTTGAGACCAAGCCACTGAGGGCTACATAGTGAGACTCTGTCACAAAAAAGCCAAAGGGGAGGGAAATCAGTCACTTGGTAATTTCCCTAGAAATAACACAGAACTTGTTTTGCGTCATTCAGTATACTAGGTGTATTCTTCTGTCTAAGGTCTAAGTTATGCTAACTTGTGCGATGGTGTGTCATTTTATCCTCAGCACAGTGGTTGCACCTTAAGCTACTGATATTTCAGCCAGCAACTGTGAGTCCACAGTTATGGGCCTGCTTGCTTCTCTGGCAGCGCCTGGTCACTCAGGCCTCAGCCTGGTGGGAATTCTGATCCCACAGGCAAGGTAGCGTTACTAAATCTCTGTTGTTCTTTTTATAGATAAGACTCTAGAGTCAAAGTCTGGAGTGAAAATCTGCTAGCTCAGAGGTTGAGTAGCAAACAGCTAACTTCTTTCTGGCACTCTAGCGGCATGACTCTTTGGTGGAGTGGAAGAAACAAAAAGAGTCATGCCGCTCAAAATCCCTCCCTACTACCTTCAGTGCGTCTCTGTATCTCCTCTAGGTGTCCTCTAATGCCCTATGATTACTTTCTGTCAATTAGTTGCCTCTTTACCCAAGGTTAATTTTACTTAATTAACACACATGCTAACTCAGTGCACAGTGTGATTGGATATCCCCCAACAATAGTTCCTTTAAAGTGGCTGTAATTTGGGATTCATACAGAGCATATTTTTGTGTTTTCTATAAAAAAACCCAAAATTTGTAAATGAAATTTATTAGATTGCTACTTACTTTAATTTGCAGAGAAAAATGCTTAAAATATCTACTAATAAACATCTTGGTCTGATAGTATATTGCCTTCTGGGAAGGCTGATAACTTCCCAGTCATTTAGTTTTGATTTAGATTTAATTTTCATGAAGGCAGGGATTTGAAAGCCTACCAAGTGCAGATAGAGATATGCTTTTTTTTTAAATTTTCATCTATTAATAGAGTGAGGTGCAAGTTCTTGTCAACATTTTGTAGCTAGCTTCTCCATTACACATCTGTTAGTTATTATTGCTGGGGCTGTGGCAGCTTCATGGTAGAATGGGGGAAAGAAACCCAATATAGAAGTTCAGAAGCTTGAAGAGTGTCTGTGAAGCTGGCAGTTCCTTAATGCCAGCCGCAGTAGTCAGTCACTTAAAGTCAGCATACGGATCTATCTCTTTAAGAGTTTAGGGATAGGTCCATTACCATGCTCCTTAACCTAAAACCATGCACTGTGTTTGAAAGTGCTAAATGTTTTACAAGTTGCAAAGGATAATCTTTGGAAAACATTTTACTCTAGTCTCCAGTTTAGAAGTCATTCTTGGTAGATAGTTGTCCAAATTTTCTTTTCGTTACTGCAATGAGCACCATGGCCAAAAAGCAACTTATTATTGGGGAGGAAAGGGTTTATTCTATATTATAATTTACAGTCAATCAGGGCAGCAATTCAAAACAGGCATCCAGAGACAGAAACTGAAACAGAGGCCGTGGAGGAATCTGCTTACTGGCTTGCTCCCTCTGGCTCCTGGTGTGCTTTCTTACACTACCAGCGCCACAGTAGCCATCAGGAAAATGCCCTTCAGCTCTGCCCGTGCCTCAGTTGCATGGAGATGGTTCTTCAGTTGGGGTTCCTTCTTCCCAGGTGGCACAAGTTAACAGCCAAGATTAGCCATTACAGTTAATTAGGTTCCAGGTAGAGAGGCTCAAAATTGAATTGCTCTGCTCCAGAAACCTAACCGTGGTGATCCTCTACTGGCGACTCTCTACCTGGGTTCTTCTTCCACATGTCTTGTGTATCGGGCTGAAACTGGACTCAGCCTCTCGCTTTCAGTTCAGTGTTTCACTAATGTGGCCCCAAATAAAAAAATTGTAAAATTTTGGGCGTGAGATCATTGGTAATAACTTTAACCTGAAAACCTAAGAGAATTAGCAGATTTTAGTTAGAGAAGAAATCAACTCATAATTTGAAAACTTCAGTCTTTTAGTGTGGGATAAATAAATAAATAAGCAAAAAGGAGGGGTACAGATACAGTCGTGACGGAATGCACTCCTAGTTTAGGGAAGAGGAAGGGGAGAGTGGAATAGGCATGAAGGACAGTTTAAGGAAGCCCCCCATTTGGAGGGAACGGCCGCCTAGGCAATGTGGTATGGCTGAGAGGTGTCTGTTTTCGTTTAGAAAAGATGCCTTAATTAGGAAGCAGGCCATGGAGATTGACAGGTGCTTGAAAAAGTTCAGCCTGTCTGCTCTGTTCTTAGAAAAATTGGCTTTTCAAATATCTAGATAGGCTAATTAAATACTTTTAGAGAATAGCTTTGGATCTGACGTGGCATCTCTTTAACAACGAAAGTGGTATTTTGTAGAGGGATTTGACATTAAGGGTTCCATGATAGGATGTGGTGAAGGTTTGCTTATATTATAGAGTTGGATAACTTTTCTGGTGATGACATACTAGACAACATTTTTATGGGCACTAAAAATCTTTTTGTGCTAAATTGCACCATAATATTGTGTCACAGTGTTGTGTTTTATTAATAAGTGTTGATTGTTGACTTATGTGAAATTCAGAATATTTGCTATTCATTACTAGACATTAATTGATATTACACAGTGTTTTGGTCTTTTTGTTTTGGACCTTTTCTGCCACTGAGTTACAGCCCACTCTAAAACTTACATTAGAATATTTTAATATTTTAAATTATAGCTCTATTTTTAATCTACATAGTATAAAGAGTTGCTTTAATAAATTGTTTTCTGTCTTCAGGAACTTTATATGAAAACAGTAGAGCTACCTATGTAATACCAAAGGATGTCTTTTCACCCTTGACTTTTCCTAAGGGTCCCTTCTGTGAATTCTCAAATGATTTCTTTTTAGTAGAGCTTGGCTTTCAGTTTTGGTCTCCTAGATTAATTTGCAATCATATTTTAGTATTAGATACTTTTAGTTGGTTTTGAGTCTTATTAGATGTTTTTGGTTTTTTACATCATTGTGGTTGTTATTATGGGGGGGGAGAGGGAGGGAGGGAGGGAGGGAGGGAGAGAGCGAGAGCGAGAGCGAGAGCGAGA
>NC_022028.1:19010830-19022522 GCF_000317375.1 Microtus ochrogaster | reverse complement strand
GAGAGAGAGAGAGAGAGAGAGAGAGAGAGAGAGAGAGAGAATCTGTATTCCAGTTATTTCACTTTCATGATTGCTTGGCCAAAAGTGCAAGTCCCTCTCCTTACTGTCATCATTATCTTAGAATCATACTGTAAAGTTAGGGATGATACATGTTAACATTTAGAGCTTTTTCCAGTTTTATTTGCAGAGATAATGTGCTTGTGAGTAGAAGCTTTTGGACAAACTCAGAGGACCAGGGCTCAGATGGACAGGGCTCTTTGCTTGCTTCCCCCTTTTCCAGTTCAAAGCCCAGGAACTAATTCTGTGACCTCAAGATGCTGTAGTTAGCTTTGTTTTGTTTTCTAAGACAGGCTTTCTCTGGGTAGTACGGGCTGCCTTGAGTTATCCATCTGCCTGTCCCAGCCTTCTAAGTGCTGGGAATATGTAGTTACGTAATCCTGATGAGTTAGTAATTCCTTGACTTAAGAACAGAAGTGCCCCTTATGTTTGTGCACTGCCTGCCTGGTTTTCACCCAGCACTCCGGTTGCTTACAGTGTGTCTCTTACCACTTTACTGACCCTTTTCTCTGTTTCAGCTAACAGCCAGGTCCCTGCCTGCTGTGCAGTCAGATGAGCGACTCCAGCCTCTGCTCAAGCACCTCAGGTAATAGACTTTTTGATGTTAAACCAATTATAATTTTTACTTGCTTGATATGAATACTTGCTATCCTTGACTCTAGAATACTGAGCTAGTTCATTTCATTTAACAAAAATGTATAAATTATTTGTTACATTTAAATCAGGCTGAGTAGAAGTGACCAATTTAATGGAAAAATATAAAATTTATGTGCATTTTACTTAAGCATAAAGGTATACTTTTACTTGAAATTTAATGGATGAGGCTTGTTTCTAAATATAAAAATAGCATAGCTTCAGTATTATAAATAAAGGAAAAATATGTCATTACTATTTACAAATAATATTTCTTCCTTTTTACTTTTAAAAAACCCAGTATTGAAACAGTGATTTTATTGAATTTGCTTTTTCCCCTTTATCACAGACATATAAGACTTGCCACTTTATTGGAATTATTCTAAAAAATCATTCTTAGTGATTACATTAAAATCTTCTATTACAGTTGTGTTATATATATTTATCATTATATTGAAGATACTTAGGCCATTTCTAGTTCTTTTGCCTGCAGTAATATAATTGAAATGATCCATGGGAGATAGATAATGGGAACCATGCAGGTTAAGCCAACTAAAAGTGTATGAGTCCTACTAATGACCAGACTAAGAATGGGTCATAGCATAAATATTAAAAACCAAGAGACAGATATTGGGGTTCAACCTGAAGATCAGCAAAGCAAAGCAGCCAAGCTACTAGAGAGCTCTTACCTCTATGAAATCTTCAGACTGAAAGAGAGGGAGTTCCTGTCTCATCCTGCCTTATATTCCTCTCTAGTGATGGGGTTAAAGGTGTGCATCACCACTGCCTGGCCTCTATGGCTAGTGTGGCTACTGGGATTAAAGGTGTGTGACACCATTGCCTGGCCTGTATGACTGATTGGTGTGGCTGTTTTGCATTCTGATCTTCAGGCAAGCTTTGTTTATTAAAATACAAATGAAACATCACTACAGTGGGGTCATGTCTCCAAAATGTCTCTTGGTGCCCAAGCTCGGGTGCAGTGTTTTAAAAGACAAAACCCATAATACATCAGTGCTCAAGGCGGGGTCATATCAGTGAGGGGTTTGGAGTGGCCTAGTAGCATCTTTATTCTTGCAGAGCTCAGCCGTATTTTTCAGGCACTTCATGACAATTATTTTTGATTTATGATTCATCTTAGCTATTTTGTTTTTATATTTAAGCTTGTACAAACATCAGTTTTTTTGGTTAATATGTCTGAAATATGGCCAGGGTCACGAATATTCCAAAAAACATTGCCAAGGTGGATGTGGCTGTTGAGGGATAGAGTGCTGGGAAATGTCCAGGCGGACACAAAAGATTGCGTCAGCTTAGTTACTTCACCATGTGCAAACCCTTGCTCTTATCTGTATTTTAGGCTATTTTATTAGAATAGTCTTTCAGAAGCAGAATTACATTGCCAAAATGTATGGACCACTTTAAAGATTTCAGATGTATGTATTTCTTTTCAAAATGTTCTGCTTATGTTCTTATACTGTACATGACTACCCGGGCCACTTCAGCCTTGAAAGAGGCAAACAGCCATGAACTGTTGCAGGATAACTTAGTCATAACAATGGCATTGTGGTCACATGCATCTCAGTTCTCATGAAGAATGGCTTTTAGACATTTTATTATCCATTTCTGTTTTATGCTGAGATTAACAATCTGTATTTTTTGCTAAATTATTGATAGCATCTCCTGACTTTATTTGATCTCGGGTACTTAAAAGTATAAGAGCTTGTAACGCTGTTATATTTGATACAAGCAGTTCTCTCTAAATTTTTATTTAGTCTACTAATATTTATATTGTGTAGTCAACGAAAGTATTGTTTCTCTTTAGGGTTTCTAATTTTTAAGTTTTTAAAAGATTTATTTATTGTAGTTTCATTTATATGCAAATTTATGAGTATTTTGCATTTCTATATGTATTTGTATATATACATATTCCTGCAGTGCATGCAGAGGTCAGAGAGGGTGTCAAATCCCCTGGAACTGGAGTGACCCAAGGTTGTGAGTTTCTGTGTCAGTGTGGGAGCTGAACCCTGGTCCTGTACAAAAGTAACCAGTGTTCTTACCCCCTGAGCCGTCTCTCGCTTAAGCTTTCCCTTCTCCTTTTTTAGTCAGAAATTTTATATTTTGTTTTGTTTTTTTGTTTTGGTTTTGATTTTTGTTATTTGCTTCCTCTTACCTTTCCTTTTTTCCCTCTGGTTCAGTAGCTTTCTTTTTTTTTCACGTAATTGCTTTTGGGGGTAGGGATGGGAGTGTGATTAAAACTAGTGTTTCCAGAGCTGAGAAACACACATCTTGTACACATTTGTTTCATATCTTAGAGTTATATTCATGTGTCAGGAAACCTAGACCTCAAGTTTGAGTATACTGTTCAGTCTCCTTTTTCTGACCCTTGTAAATCTTTTGATTTTATCTTCACAGTATCTCTTACTTCACTAGGTTGTGCTCTGCCCTTACTCTCTCTTCCCCTCTTTGATAGAGTTCACATCACTGCCAGAGGTGACTACGTTCTTGGCTTTAGCTCTTCTCTCTACACGCCTGTCCCCCTCCCTCAGCCTCCACCCTGTTTCCTTCTGTTTGAAGCCCGGGCTTGGTACTGCCTTGGATGTCCTGCTAGTAAGAACTGTAACCTGGTGAATGGGCAGTTCATGTGTCATGTTCTCTGGTCATGTAGTTCTCTTCTTAGTCTGGCCCAGATGCCTTCCTGTAAATGGAGACTTTGCTTTCATTTCTCAGTTGCCCAGACCAGAATAATCGCATAGAAACTATATTAATTACAGCACTGTTTGGCCAATGGCTCAGTTGTAAATTTAGCTAGATCTTAGTATCTTAAATTAACCCATTTCTATTAATCTAAGTATCACCACAAGGCTGTGGCCTACTGGTAAGTTTCCGGTGTCTACCTGACTCCACCTTTTTTCTCCCTACATTCAGTTTAGTTTTCCTGCCTAGCTCTATTCTGCCTTGCTAAAGCAGCTTCTTTATTAACCAATGATAATAAAACATATTCACAGTATACAGAGGGGAATACCCCACATCACCTTCCCATAGGTAGTTCCTTTCTCCTAGGCTACCTTCATTGCAGAATTTGATGCTTTTCTTGTCTGCCCATTGCCCAGTAACCAGGAAAATATCCGACACTTAGGAAGTACTATGTGCTTTGCAGAGTGATGTTCAAGTTATGCCATTTATGCTTTTTTTTTCTGAATGAAATTTTTATTTTGTATAAATTAATTTCCCCTGATAATTTTGCTGGTTCAAAATATAAGTCAAAGAGGTTGACTCTTGGTGCTAGTGAATACTTGATTCATGCAATCATGATAGATTCTTCATCTTTCCACCTCAATATGGTAATTGTCACCTGGAATTTAGATTAACTGCTGACATCTCTTTGAGTCCTTGAAACTTGCACAGACTGTATATTCGTTTAAGACTTTTATTCTCTGTGGAGTTCATTTATGACTGGTTGCTAGGCAACCAGGACTGGATGTTGCTTTTTTTATTGTTATTAAACCAAATAGCTTCTCATTTTATTACTGTGTCAGAGACATCTGTAGGTAGGGTGGCAGCTGGTGTGTATAGCTTGGCACTTCCTGTTCTACAAAGTAATCCTACAAAATGTATGCCTTTCAAGTTCATTGGATTGTTTTTTGGCTTCAAGCACCATGATCTTCTCTTATCTTTCTTTTTAAAGGTCAAAGTGGCAAAGAATTGGGCTGAGGGTTTAGATAGCTCAGTTGCTGGTGAGCATGAAACCCTGGAGGATGGTCTCTTCAGCAGGACATCAACAGGGCGTGCAAGGTAGCACATGCCCTTGGGAGATAGAGTCAGGGTGAGCAGAACCTCAAGGTCAATCTCCACTATAGTAAGCTGCAGGCAGATCTAGGATGCATTAGACTCAGTTTAAAAAAAAGCATGAGAAGGATGATCACTTGATCTGAGACATTCTAATGGTAATCTTGTTAGGAAAAAATAAATTATCATTGATTTGCGTGAACTTTATAATTTAAGTGTGACCTAGAGGAGATAGACTTTAGAAGGTGTTATTGAAGTCATTATTTGTTCTAACTTTGATGTCTCTAATGATCAAAGATGAAATATGAATAGCATTTGAATTAAATTTGTCAATAAATTTCACTTGGGAGATAATTCAATTACCTGTAAAAGTTAAGGGAGCAGTACAGGGGAATTGCTAAATTATTTTACAGCATTTAGTCACTCAGAATTCATGTAACACTTTGCCAACCTAATAATCTAGGCCAATTCATATATATATGTATATGTATGTTATGTGGAAAGGATTGACTTTATTTATTTATTTTTTTTGAGACAGGGTTTCTCTTTGTAACAGTCCTGGCTGTCCTGGAACTCTCTCTGTAGACCAGCCTGGCCTCAAACTCACTGAGATCTGCCTGCCTCTGCCTCCTAGATGATGGAATTAAAGGCATGTGTGCACACACCCCTGACTAGGAGTAACTTTTTGTTGTTTTCTAAGATAGGGTTTCTCTCTAACTTTGGAACCCATCCTGGAACTAGTTCTTGTAGACCAGGCTGGCCCTTGAACTCAACAGAGATCCACCTGCCTCTGCCTCCTGAGTGCTGGGATTAAATGTGTGTGCCACCATTGCCCTGTGGTGTTTTTATTTTATGCATATGGTGCTCTATCTGCATGTCCACCTGCATGGATGTGAAGAGGGCATCAGACCCCATTACTGAGGGCTGTGAGCTACCAAGTAGTTACTGGGAATTGAACTCAGGATCTCTGGAAGAGCAGCCAATGCTCTTAACTGCTGAGCAATTTCTCCAGCTCTAGGCTAAACTTTTAATGCATCCAGAATGCATCAAATAGTTATACTGATCTGTTAACATCATTTAAAGTAATGAAATCACCTTCCTTACACTGTATTATCATGTCATATTATTATTAACTGCTTGTTTGATTCCTGTTCCTAGTGCAGTGCATTTGCTTAAAATGCCCATGTTTCGGTTTACTCTGAAGAGTGCACCGTCACTAGCCTTCTGTCAGACAGGCAGCCTCTTAAGAAAGCTTTTTCTAGTAGGCATAGTGAGCAGGTGAATAAGCTCTCATTTTCAAGTCCGAACATTGTGTTGGTATTCATGTGTCAATTGTGGTAAAAATGAAAGTAAATGCTCAGAAATGGTTTAGTAAATTAGGGCTTACACCAGCCAGAGTGTGCGATGCAAACCTTGCTGATGCGAATCACACAAGCATCGGCTGTTTGCTAGCTCTGCCTCGTCACCTGTTCCAGTCTTTGGCAGTGCCTTGAACTATTTATTTCCTTTTATTCATGCATCAACACAAGCTTTTAGCTCACGGATTATTGCAAAGATGTATGTAATAAGCTAATGGGATTATTATATTTAAAGTTATTTGGGGTCTATGTAAGAAATTCATAAATTATATGCCTTCAATTTATAACCTTAGAGTTACATTTTTCCATATTTATATCAATGATCATGTGTTCATAAGAATATTTGTGAAAAGTTGACCTTTTGTTAGTAGTTACCCATTGTATTACTCTGATTATGTACAAAAAGAGTTACTAGATATGGCCCTGTAGCTACAATATATTTTCTAGGGGGAAAAGAAGCAAAATTTATGAACACATACATGTGCACATATGCCTAATCTAGAGAGAAGGGAAAGTAGAAGGACTCAGGCAAAGCCGTGTGTGCATGTGGATCACTTAGGATTGGAGAGATGGCTCACAGTTAGCTGCATGCACTGCTCTGCAAGAAGACCAGCATTTTGCATCCAGGACTCACGTCAGGTGGTTCACATCTTCTGTATGTAGCTCCAGCTTCAGGGCATCTGACACCTTCTCCTGGCTTCTGTGGGCACTTGTACTTATGTGCACACACAGAGAGAATTTTAAGAATTAATATTAAAATAATTTAATGCCAATTAGTGTGCTCAGTAAAATATGTAGTTATGTCACATTTGAAAAAGAAAAGACAGAGATAAATTCTTGCTCCCCAGCACAGCCATTGCTGGCTTTGTTGTAACCATATGAGTATTTGTATGTTATTATAAAGCCATACTTTAAAACAGGTCTTTCACATAGTGGAAAATTTACAAAGTAGAAATTGATTTTCATGTCTACATATTGTTCAATGGAGGGCAGCTTTATCTTTCGCTTAGCTGCTCTCCTTCTCTTGAATCTTTAGTTTCTGTGTGACCAGGAGAAAGGTACAGTAGAGAAGAAACATTCTTAAATCTCTTGTTCTAGTTTTTTTCTAACATCAATTGGCCTCTAGAAGTAATAAAATCACTTCTCTTCTGCCGGGTCAGTCCAAAGCTCTCACAAAGTGCACAGTGGTGAGGGTGGAGAGAATGGCTTTCTGAAAAGGCCTGGGAGTGCACTGCAGTGCCTGCTGTGACACACTCGTGAGCAGCTGCAGATGAGTTATGTGCTAATCAGTTGACGTTTGTGAGATGCTCTGAACCTGTGCTGTTCCTTCCAGCAGCCAGTTGTCAGACACAGCTACCTAGCGCTTGACTAGTATACCAGAGGAAACTGCATTTTAAAATAGCAGGGCGTTTTCTATTTCTGTCCATTTGAATGCAAAATTCAAGAAGTCATTGTTTTTTACTGCTGAGTAGTACTCTAATATGTATATATTCCATACTTTCTTCATCCATTCTTCCATTGAAGGGCATCTAGGTTGTTTCCAGGTTCTGGCTATTACAAACAATGCTGCTATGAACATAGTTGAGCATATACTTTTGTTGTATGATAGGGCATCTCTTGGGTATATTCCCAAGAGTGGTTGATCCTACTGCATGTACTGGCTTTGTAGGAGCCTAGGCAGTTTGGATGCTCACCTTACTAGACCTGGAAGGAGGTGGGAGGTCCTTGGACTTCCCACAAGGCAGGGAACCCAGACTGCTCTTTGGGCTGATGAGGGAGGGGGATTTGATTGGGGGAGGGGGAGGGATAAGGGAGGCGGTGGAGGGGAGGAGGCAGAAATCTTTAATAAATAAAAAAAAGCTTTAACAAAAAAAAAGAACAATAAAATAAAATAGCAGGGCGGAGAGTTAGTTAAAACTAGTTAGTTAGTTAGTATAAAGCGAAGTTTGGTATGGCTCGCTATCAGTGTCTCTGAAGGACTCTAGTACTGAAGGCTTGGCCCTCATATAGTGGTGTTCAGAGGCAATGGATCTCAAGGCTTATAACATTGTCAACTACAAAAGCCATTGCTGGGTTAGTAATTGAATTTATTGTTGGGAGTTGGAAACTCGGGAGATAGGGCCTAGTTAGAGGAAGTAGGTCACTACAAGGATGCCCCAAGAGGCTGTATCCCTCTTGTTGTGTGTGTGTGTGTGTGTGTGTGTGTGTGTGTGCGTGTGCGTGCATGGTGTGCTTCTTGGCCACCACAAAGAAAATAGCCTTTCCTCTCACATAGTTCTGTCTCCATGACATTCTGCTTCACCTTGGGCCCAAAGCAACAGAGTCAACTCACACTTCTGAAAACATAACCCGGTCTAAGTAGCTTCTGCTGGAAGGTGATTTTTCTGAAGTATTGTCACAGTGGAAAGAAGACTCACATGGGGAGCTTGTAAAAGCTACCCTTAAAGGGTTGTGGTAAGACAGCTGGGTAACTCACGGTCATGATAGCCGTATAGTAGGGTGGACCTTTACTTGGTGTAGGTTTTGGCTCTTTGCACACCTGAGCTGGTCACCTGTGAAGGGCTATAAACGTGCTTCCTACATGACTAGCACCCTCCTGCCTCAGCCAAATGCTAAGAAAGATGACAGGTGTGTGACTCCACCCCTGACTGCAAAGTTCTTCATGGCAACTGTGGAGGTTTAGATGAGAATGGCTCCCATATTTATTTGCTTGTGTAGTCTCCAGTTGTGCATTGTCTGGGAAGGATTAGGAGGTGTAGCCTGTTGGAGTAGATGTGTTCTTGTTGGAGGAGGTGTGTTTTTGGGGGTGGGTTTTTAGGTTTCAAAAGCCCCCCTTCTGCCTCCTTCCACTCTCTTATCCCCCTCCCACCTGCTGCCTATGTTTCAGGATGTACAGCTCTCAGCTACTGCTCCAAATCCGTGCCCGTCTGCTTCCCGCCGTGATAACAATGGACTAAACCTCTAAAACTCTAAACGAGCCACCAATTAAATGCTTTCTGTTGTGCATTGCCTTGGTCATGGTGTCTCTTCATGTTCTACATAGAACAGTAACCAAGACAGCCACAGCAACTAGAAGAACAGTCATTTTTAGTTGTTTATGTGGATTTGTCTAGAATGCAGTCTCTATGAGAGTAAAGAATTTGCTCGTTTACCTTTGTTTCCTCATTACTTCAAACAGTGGCTGCCATCAGACCCCAGTGACCATGCAAATCTAGTGGATGAGTGAATGAATGAGTGATAGAAAATTTTAAGCTTTTTTTTAAAAAAATAACTTTTACTATTTATTCATTCTTCTTTTTTTAAAGTTGCTAAATACTGAGTCTTAATGAGATGGTAGTCTGTTGATGCTATTCTGAGTGTCTACCCCAGAGCCTCACTCATGCTAGCCCTACCCCTGAGATGATAATTGGGACCCAAAGTCACAGAGCTTCTCATCATTTCCAAGGGGATGTTCAGCACTTTACCTTAGCAGAGTTCTGTCCTCATTTTTGTGACTTAAGACTGTTCCATGGACACAGGGCTTTCTAGTCCCATGTGACCATAGAAGATGTGTGCTCTGGGACTTGTAAATCTCAGGGACTTGTATTTAAGTAACAAACCTGTTAGGAGTGTGATACCTGAAACAGAACCCTTAGACACGATCATACTTCAGTGGCTGTTTAAAGGAAAGTGTGTTGTGTGACTCATTGAACTGTGATTTTTTTAGCAACAATCTCGTCAGCTGTCCCCACACCTTTTGCCACCGCTGCTAATATTGAACAAACAAAGCTACACAACTTCCCCAAACATTGTATCCTTAATATATGTGGACAAATGTGATGGGATAGTCCTAGACTAATGCCATGGACAGGGTAACAGTTTCAGAAACATTCTGTCCTCTGGGAGCTATTTGTAAGGGAATGGAAAGGGTTTTTTTATGTGTTAATTTTATGTGTTAACTGTTGTTGAGACCAGTCTGGTTTAGGGATTGACCTAACTGGGGTGATGGGGAATCAACAAATGACAGACACAGGTACAGAAGGGCTAGCATTGGGTGGGGACCAGCAGTGGTAGTGGAAACACTATGCTTTTTATTCTGCACAGCAAACAGGAGGGGCGGGGGTTGGCTGATCCCAGTAGGGGCTCTGTAGGGAGCAGTTCTAGGCTGAGTCATCCTGGAGGAGGAAGCTGCAGCTGATGGTTTTTGCACACTGGTTTTAACTAAGGGTCAGTCTTTGGCCAACACCTGTACTCCAAGCAGGGGACAACTTGGCTGGTCCCCTGGCCATATGTGGAAGGTTTGATCACTCCTATGGGTCTGAGGCAGTGGGCTCATTGATGTGGCCATTCTCCTGACAATACACTCAGTACTTCATTCTTCCCATCTCTAAGTTTTCATTATTGCCTCCGCAGGCACTCTTTCTTAGTCTTGGGTATCCTGAACCAAACAGTCTGTCTCATTACACACCTCCAGAATATGCGCCAAGAGCGGAGAGAATATAAGAAACTTACTGGTGGTGTGGGCCACGTGGGGACAGAGAGCAGCTGTACCGGGGTAGCACTTACCTGCAGCCTGCATTCCAGTTTTATTACTGCTACTCCTGCTATCCACAAATGCAGATTATATTGCATATTGTCTGATGATAGTTTTCTGTGGAACCTTTTTAAAAATGAAATTGAGTAAAATTCATGCCAGTGGAAAATAATTTATATTCAATTTTGACAGTTTTATTGATTGTGTTCTCATTTGGAATCACTGTGGACTGACACAAGGTAGATACCATTTACTGGGGATTTAGCCTTGGGGAGGATCTCATTTCAGTTTCAGTGGTGACAGCTGCCGAGTGAGTTTTCTCATGATGCCCTTCGCAGCAGGAAATGATATGTCCTTACTTCGGCTTCCCTGAGTTTCTGTACACCCAATAAATCTACATTGCAGGGGGATTCCGCTTTCTAAACGTCCGAATAGCCTAGCTTAAGTGATCAGAGTGTTTTTTGTTTTTTTCTTTTACTGTCCGAAGTGGGTAAAACTGTGATTGCACCGTGCAGAGACTCTTGTCTCCTCTCTCTGAGACTGTTTTCCACCTGTGCCGTGATGCCTGTGGCTTCATTTGAAAAGGTTAGGCTGGGACTTGGATACTTTCATAGAATAATCCAAGAGATTGCAGCTTATTTTGAAAGATGCTTTAGTTTACTTTTTAATGCCCCAAATAAATATAATTGTCTGGTTCACCAAATCAGTTTTGATTACTTTCGCTTTCTTTGCTGCTTTCATGTTTTATGTGGTATAAAAAATATTATTAACTCAAGCCTGCCACTCAGAGAGGGGTAAGTAGTGGTAACCTGTTTAGGTTCTCTGGACTGGGAAATGCTTGACCGAGACAGGCAATGTATTTTCTAAATTACTGTCTTAAGGACTTCAGAATCTCTCTGTTGAGGAAAGACATTCCTGGATGATGGGAGAGAAACCCTTTTACTGTAGCTCCGAATCACACTGGCATCTCATGGTTTCTTACAAACGAAAGAAGGGTGGACAGCTGCAGTTGCGTGTTGAGGTGGACCAGACTATCTCAGATCACAAGAAGTACTATCTGGAAGCTTGGTTTTTCTCCGAAATGAACCTTAGTTTATTTTACCTCCACAGCAATCCCAATTCAAGATTGCTTAAGGGCAAACTATGCCTACTGTGTCTAATACCTAGTTCCCAAGTAAGTTACTTAAAAACAAGCCCTTTTGCAGTAGACTGAAAGACTCCTTAGATTTTTCTCTATCTATAGCGTATGTTGTGCCCATGACTCAGGCATTTTAGTTTGGCAAGTAGAAGTGAGGGCAGGCTAGTGACTGTTCTGTAGGTATGCCTACCTAGCCTAGCCTTCCAAAGG